>NW_006201156.1:298624-304316 GCF_000334495.1 Tupaia belangeri chinensis
CCTCCCGGCTCCCTCCGCCCCCCTGCCCCCGCCTTTCTTCCCTCCCGGACCCGGCCGCGCGGCCGTCCCCCTGCCTCTGTCTGGCCGTCCCTCCTCCCCTCTTCTCGCACCCCTACCTCCGGTACCGCACCCCCGGGGACCCCTGCGCCCCGCCCCTCCCCCTGGCCGCATGGACCGTCCCGCAGGCCGCTGATGCCACCCGCGGCGAGCTGGCCCGGACCGCAGCGCCCCGAGAGAGGTGAGTGCCTGGCAGCCCGGGAGGAAGGGGGCGTCCGTGCGTCCTCTGGAGGGAGGAGGGTGGGGGTCGCATGCCCGGTCTCTGCTGGCCCCCGCCGTTGCGTCCGCTCCCATCCCCCACGCCTTTACCCCTCCTGCACGGGTTCGAATTCTCCCGGGAGTCACTGTCAGAGCCGATTGGGAAAGGGCGCCAGAGAGGTGCCGCCCTGCAGCCCCGTGGGTTTGTCCCTCGTACTCCGGTCCCCGTAATGCGGCTCAGAGCGCGGGGTGACTGGAACTTGGAGCAAGAGGCCCAGTGTGGGCCAGGGCCCTTGAGAATGGGGATTGCACGAGGTGTGTGTTGGGGAGATCGGTCGTTCCACCCAGGGCCTCCCAGCTGGTGCCTGGCCTGACCCCTCCCTAGTGCCCCTGCTGAGGCTCTGCTGACGTGAGCCCTGGGCTGAGCCTGTCACCCTCTGCCTCCCAGAAGACCAGGACTCAGCCAAGGGACCTCTGACCCTTGAGTGGGGGAAGCAGGCAGGCCTTGGTCCAGGGGGTAGGTGACGCGGCATTCGCACCATGCCCTCACCTCCTGGCACCCTGGCAGCCCTTTCTCCCAGGCTCCCAGGGCCCAGTCCAGGTGTCAGGAAGGGGTGTGCCCGGTCTCCAGATCTTTGGAGCTTAACTAGGAGTTCACTTCCCCCCCATTCTGTAGACCAGGGACCTGAGGCTCAGAGGAGGAAGTCGCCAGGCCAGGCCTCTGGGTGTCCATGCTCAGCTCTGCAGAACTAGGATGCTACGGCTGGGGGAGCCAGGCAGCACCTTCACTCCCAGGGTCCCAGCCTGGCCCAGGAGGGACTTGTGGGTGAGCACGTGCTCCCCTGCAGAGGACTGGGGAGGAGGGAGAAGGCTTCCGGCCCCTGCTCTGCCTGTCATGTCCTCTCGGCACAGAGGCTGGGTCCCACAGGCTGGGCGAGTGTGGGGCCACCTGTGAGGCGCGGCGAGGGGGTCTGGTCCTGGCACTGAGGTGAAACAGCCTGGTGGTCATCCAGACCTTTGCCCAGCTGGTGCAGGAGTCCCGACGTTGAGAGCACAGTGGGACCAGAGTGGGCACGGAGGGAGCTCTGTCTGCTGGCAGCCCCTGGAGCACCGTGGGAGTGAGGACAGCCCAGGGCCCAATGTCATCTCCCTGTGACCGGGGTCCCTGCATCCCTCCTGGTGTGGGCCTAGCAGGAGCAGGACAGAGGCCGCAGGATGAGGCTGGTGTTCCTGGACGGGGGACGCTGCCCTGAGGAGCTGTGGGCTGGTTCGTCCTGCTCGGGCCCCCGCCCTTGACTTCGATCCCTTTTTGGCCACCCTGACACGTGCAGTGGGGGGACCAGGTGTCCTGGGCCTGCGACACTCCCTCAGGTCGCCTCACACCCTGCTTTGACCGCCTTTGCACTAAGGCCACTTTTTCTTTCCTTTTCTTTTCTTTCTTTATTTTTAACTAACTGGGAGCTGGAGGGTACACCCAGGGCCCCAAAGGCATCCGTAGAAAGGTCTGGCGAGAGGCCAGCGTGAGTGCAAGGGCACATGTGTGTTTTTGCATCAGGTGGGCTTGGTGCTGTCTTTCCTTGCAGAAGCGGTTGCTTAGCTCGCTGTGTTAAGTTGTGGGTGAGGCAAGACCAGAAAACATTCCCCTCCCTCCATGCTGCAGGACCGTGCAGGACACCAGGCCCGACATGGGGCCTCACGGAGTGGCTACAGCAGCTGCCCGAGTGGCAGAGCTCACCTTCCCTCTCCGGGTGCAGGCTGGTGCAGGGGCCCAGGACTCTCACTGAGACGTGGCTGCTCCCAGAAGCTCCCAGGTGGCCTGAGTCCAGTTGTAGGCCCCGCCGTCCGAGGGACTTTGAGTCTGATACGTAGCCCCCAAAGTCCCTCAACAGAGGTGTCGCGTCTTGGAAGAAGGTGGAGAGGGATCTCCACGTGTCTCAGGGGCTGTCCCAAATGGGAAAGGTTGTCCACGGCAGAAATGGCCCTGCCACCTGAGTACCCCGGGGACGCGAATCCGAGCTCATTACTAGAAAACTAAGTGTACTCAGGGTCTCGATTTAGAAAGTCGCCCAACAGCACTGCGGCAGATTTAGAAAACACAAACCCTCCGCTCTACCCTCGCCAGGCAGCCACTGCTGGCGCTCTTCCCTCGCCAGGCAGCCACTGCTGGCATTTCGAAGCTCCCTGCCAGTCCTCTGTTTCTCTCCCGTCGCTGTTACCGTCGGGCGCGTGCCCTGACACCCTTCTCATTTAACACGAGGTCTGTGGGCACTTTTGCAGCCGCGGAACGTTCCAAACAGCTGTCGCTGTGAGTTTGCTGTACCCTCTGACCGAGCCTGTGTGCCATTTCCTGTCACTGCTGTGACTGTTGTCACTACAGGCCCCTGAAGCAGCCGGGGTGTTGGAGAGAGTGGGCAGCTTGCACCCGACCCCCGTGGGTTCTAGGCCCAGGCATGCCACTTAGGCCAGGGTGGAGAGACCTCGGACGAGGGTCTGGCCCTCTGAGCCGGAATTCCTCTGTAGCAGTGACAGGGGTGGCGATGTGTGCTGCCCAGGACAGCGAGGACGGTGCGGGCCACGGGGCCAAGGAGCTGGCAGGTGCCTGGTACATTCCCCTCTGCCTCCCTCTATGAGTGACGGCTGGGCTGTGGGAGGAACACCCGCTACAGGCCCCTCTGCCTGCGGGGAAGACCCCGACACCGGCTGACCGCTCAGGTGGCTGCCCAGGGAGCCCCTCTGAAACCCTCTGGCCCTGAGGTTCTGGGCCACTATGGCCAATGCCCTGCTCCTGCCCGCCCCCTTCCTCCATGGCCATAGGATTGGCTGGCTTAGGGCATGGGGCCGGCCCTGGGAAGATGGGCTGCTGGTTGGTGTCTGGGGCTGGCCCCACCCATTCCCCTTCCGGTCTCTTGGTCTCCCAGCATCAGAACTGAGTGGACAAGGCCTCTTCTCTGAGAGCCCGGCTGCCACCCGCCTCCCAGTGTCAGCCAGGCTGGCCCAGCCCAGCATTTCCCAGTGGAGCTGCAGGCCTACTTAGCCTCGCCCTGGGCACCCTGAGCCCCAACCTAGGGACAGCGTGCCAGCCTCACTGTCCACTGTCCACTCCTTGGGAGGGGGGGATTCTGAAGCCTCCCAGCTGGGGGTCGGAAGGGAGCAGGGAGGTCCACAAAATGTTCCCCGGCACCCTCCTCCTGGGCCGGTGTCTCTGAGTCTGGCCCAAGTGTGCCACTGTGACCACCTGGCTTCCTCTCATTCTGCCTCTCTGCAGACCACAGTAGCTGGGAGTGCCTCCCGGGCCTCCCCAGGGCAGGCATGGACCAGCCCCAGGTGACCTGGCAGGGGTCCCCTCCAGGCGGCCGATTCCCACCGAGGCCTCTCAGGCTGCCAGACCTCCTCTGCCTGGTCATGGCGCGGAGGACCGTGCGCATCCCAGCTGTCCTGCCCCACAGCTTCGGCTGCGATGAGGTCACAGGGTGGGGTTCTCCCCAAGATGCGGGACTGGCCAGGGCGAGCTCTTTGGGTGTTTCTCGGTTCCCCCCGCCCGTGGTGGGGGACAGGATGGGTGGAGGAGCTGCCCCCACGCCCGACTGGGAGCATTGCTTGCCTCCCTCCACCCCCCTGGGTCCCTACATCCAAGCGCTGGAAATAGAATCCGCTAAGTAATGATTAAAGTCAAATTCAGACTAAAAATAAAGAGCTGGTGGAGGAAGAACTGGTGTGCGCCTTGCGTGGCCGAGGGCGCGGTGAGCCGGGAGGGCTGCCGGACTCGGAGTGCTCCCCAGCCGGGCTGCTCAGTCAGGCGTGCTGCAGGCGCGGTGCCTGTAGGCTGCAGGCTGCGCCCACCACAGGCAGACTGGCTGGACCAGGCGGGGAAACTGAGGCCTGGAAGGGAGAAGTGTCCAGCAGCTACCGGGGAGCTCCCCTTCCCGCCCCCCCGGGGACTGGAGGGCCCCACACAGCCCAGCCTGCCCTCCGGCTGCTGGGTTTCTCTTCCTGGTTTTGAATGATGTGAGCAGCTTCTCATCACACACTGCCTGTACACCCGCGACCGCAGCTTCCCTCCGCCTACCCCCCACCCCTGCACCTTCCGTGGTCTGGGCCCGAGTGCAGGAGCAAGCAGAAGAGGGGCTGCTGGGTGCCCCTCGGCTTTGCAGCCCTCAGCTTCCCGGCCCTCTGCAGGGTTGATTGGAAGCCTCGTGGGTGGGTGAAACTGGGGTGTCAGCCGACCCCTGTCCATCCTGGCTGCTGCTGCGTCTCCACCTGACACCTGGTCCTCACCCAGCCTCGTGCCTCTGCGGCCTGTGCTGTCCACGCTACAGGGGGATAGGCGGGAGGGGACCTGCCACCCTGAGGGCTTCCCTGTTGGCCAGGAGAGGGGAGTGAGTTAGGGGAAGGCCTGTGGTCTGACTTCCTGGCAGGGCTGGTGGGAGTTCGGAAGCCGGGGTCTGAGTGAGCTGGAGGAGACTGGAGGGCTTTCTGGAAGGGGAGGGCTCATGAAAATCCAGATGCACTTGAGGAAGAGGCAGAGAGGTCAGAGGGCCTTATTTGGAATGCGGGGCTTCTCTAGTTGCTGCATGGCCCCGGACATGCTCTTGGCCTCTCCAATCGAGGTCAGGGTGTGCAGCGAGCAAGAAGCCGGCACAGATGGGCTTCTGCTTCCCAGACCTGGGGGCCAGGCCTGGGGCAGGGCTCCCACAGTGCCCTCGTCTGCCCACTTCTAGGGCGTCACGTCACCTGCCCGAGGAGAGGTCGGCCAGACGGTCTGGCCAAGGTCCAGGATCTCTGAACCTGAGTCCCCGTTCTATCCCTTGGAAGTGCGGTGACCCCCATGCAGTGACTCTCAGAGCTCATTCCCTGCTCTGTCAAACAGCCACAGGGTCTGCAAGGTTAGATAACCACGCAGGGCCCAGACCGGGGTGGGACGGTAAGCTCTGACCCGTGCTTGCATTTCGAAGGTCTGCCCCCGCCGGTGTCGGTACTTCCCCCATGTGGGTAGCAAGTCTCCACGACGTGGTTTGGCCTCAGAGCTTCGTGCTGATCCACACGCCTGCAGGTTCAGTTCTGAAACAGGGCCGGAGCACTGGGGCCAAAGTTCCAGACAGCTGGTGCGCCTCTGGGCCTCAGTCTCCCCACCTGTAATGTGGCGGGAGACTCCGTGGTTTGCTGAGTTCCTTGGGCTGAGAGCCGAGAGGCCGCGTGGGGACGAGGCACAGGCAGATAGAGACCTGGTCTGTGCTGGGTGGGGAGCAGAGCCCAGGGTAGGGCCCTGGGGAGGCCCGAGTCCCCAGTCCCCGCTGCCCCACTCAGCACGAGGTAATTAGGCTCCTGAGCGGTAATTAGAAACCTTTCTGGGCCAGGAGTGGCTGCCTCCAGCCACAGCGGAGCAGGCGCCCCACACTCGCCTCCTCCGACCCCGGCCCCCGCCCCCCCCAACCGCTCC
>NW_006201156.1:304414-312889 GCF_000334495.1 Tupaia belangeri chinensis
CCGCTCCATGTGATTTCCGGTCCCACTGAGCCAGCGGGGCAGGGGAGACGCCAGTGAGTGGCTGTCCTTTGGTTCTGACATCACTCAGTTCTTAAACTCTGTGTCTTAGTACAGGGGTGCTGAGGGCTAGGGCATGGGGAGTGAGGAGGGCAGCAGCACTGGACTCCCCCGTGTTAGTGCAGGGGTGCTGAGGGCTAGGGCATGGGGGCGTGAGGAGGGCAGCAGCACTGGAGCCACAGTGGGGCCCCTTCCCTGATCCCGCAGGGATACCTCTGTCGTGGTGCCACCTTGATATGCTTTGTGGCCAGGGTGCTGAAGGACTGTGTGCCCCACCGCCGCTGGGTGTGACTAAGGGTGGCCTCGCAGAGCCAGGTGGGCGGGGCTCACTGCTGCTAAACCGGCCCAACCGCTGGTGAGCCCCGCCCCCTCAGGTGCACTGTCTTTGGGAAGGGACTTCCTGGGCCCCAACCCTGAGCTGCTTTGGCCTTAATCAATTACTTCTGTACCATGGTTTCAAATCAAGCACCCCCAGGGGGGTGACCACACTGCAGTTCCTTCTCCATTCTGCTCTTGGGACTTGGGGTATGCATGCACACGCCCCTGGTATGATTCCCAAGCCTCTGGGTCCTGGACTTGACCTGCATAGCCGGCCACGTGGGCTTCAGCACCTTAACCGACACGCCACCGGCCGGCCCTGGTTTGGAGTCTTAATATTGGCCTGCCCCAGTGCACCCCTCTTCTAGTCACTTACCCTGGAAAACCTTCCAGCCCCTGTGCCCCTCCCCTTCTTCCAGGAAGCTTTCTTGGATTGCCCAGACAGCCAAGAGGACAGGAGCCAGGCCTGCATTTTGCCGGGCCACCAGTCCCAGGATGGGCACAGAAAAGCCAGTGATTGGAGGAAGAATGGAAAGACAAGGTGGCCTTCCTGTTGCCCGTGGCCTCCGGGGACTGCCCCCACCCCCATAAGGTCCAGCTGGGTCCTGCCGCAGGACCAGAGTCTCCTGGGGCCATGGCCCCATGTCCCCCCAGGTCTCTCGGGTACTTCCCTTTTCGGTGGGTATTTTTAGCTGGTTGTAAACAGTTACTGAGGGCTCCCACGCCCCATTAAGCAGGAGAGGTTTGGTGGGGGAGGCAGGGTAGGTGCCCCTTGACCTACCCAGCCCTTAGCACGTGCCTGGCTTTGGGGGTCCCCCCCAGGGCAGGGAAAGGGCAGCCGGGGTGTCTGGGCTCTCGGTTCCCTTCATCGCCCCCCGACAGCCTGGGCTCCCAGGAAGGGTTCCTGAGGCTGTGGCCACCAGCCTCAGCACTGGGCACGGTGCCCAGCCTGCTCCCGGGACCCCAGCCCAGGGGCTGCTGGGAGCAGGGCTTGGGCAGGAAGTTGGTGAAGTATCTGGCCCTGCCACATCCCAAGGCCCCTGTCCTTCAATCTTGGGGGTGGGGCGACAGCTGCTGGCCTTTGGGGTTAAATATAGTCCTATCAGTTATGGGACGTCCTTGTGCAGCCGAGCTTCCCTTTCTGTTCATTCATTTGCTCTTTTATTCATTCATTCAGCACGGCTCACTGAGCTGGTGTGGGGTGCAGCACTGAGCCCTCCCAGCGGTGCAGAGCTCCCAGGCCGCCCTCAGCCCCAGATGGCCGGCAGGGCAGGGAGATAGACCCCTGATGGGACTTTGCAGTGAGCTGCTTGTTTTCCATCCCATTTCAGCAGGAATAGCCACATGTGGTTTTTTAAAAATCACCAAAAAAGGACAAAATAGAAATCCATAGTAAAGGGACCAGCACATGGCATAATGGTTACGTCGCTGGACTCCCATGTAGTTGACTGCAGTTTGAGTCCTGGACCTGGTGACTTAAAACTCAGCGCTAGACACGTGTGCGTGCGTGCCCAAAATCCCGAGAGGAGAAGGGATTGTGGCATGGCCATCCCCCCCGGGAGGTGATTTCTCGCTTTTTGTCTCTCTTTGTCTCCCTGGTGAACTCACGTGCCCCATAGCAAAACAAGAGCAAAAACAAACAAAAACAAAAACTCTAAAAAAAAAGAAAGAATGATAGTAAAAAGTAAATTTCTCACCAATTCGATCCCACTCTCCTTCCCATCCCAGAAGCAATTCTAATGCCATTCTCTCTGTCTTCCCCAAAACAGTGCGGGCATATGGGTTTAGGCACATACTGTGCATTTTTAAAAACACAATTTGTGGGACCAGCAGTTAGCGTAATGGCTATGTCGCTGGACTCCCATGTAGTCAACCATGGTTCGAGTCCAGGACCCGGTGGCTTAAACTCACACCGGGCGCGTGTGCGTGCGGGCCCAAGATCCCGAGAGGAGAAGGGAGGAGAAGGGATTGCGGCGTGGCCATCCCCCCTGGGGGGTGATTTCTCACTTTCTGTCTCTCTGTCTCTCTCTTTCTGGTGAGTGCACACGCCCTGTAGCAAAAATGTCTAGGAAAAAAAAACTTAAAAAAAAAACCATAAAAACATAATTTGTAAGGCTGGCCCCATAGCCCTGTGGTTAAGGCGAGCCGTACCCCACTTGGCCAGCTGTGGTTCGAATCTCAGCCCCAGCAGCTTGAAAACACGCTGGGCATGCTTGTTTGCTCATAGAGGAGAGAAACAGACTAATGAGGTACAGCTGGTAGCACCCCTTAGCTCTCCATACCCACCCCGGCCTTTCTTCACAGCCTGTTCAAACTTCCCAAAGTCGAGATGACAGTGTAACCAGAGCTCACGATCTTCCATCCAGATGTACCAGTTCTAATATTCCTCATGATAAAAAGTATGTTCAAGGGCCAGCAAGTGAGTCAGGTGCTGGACTCTCACATGGCCAACTACAGTTTGAATCCCGGAGTAGGTGGCTTCAAAGTCATGCCAGCCGCATGTGTGTGCGTGCCCAAAATCTCAGGAGAATGGAGGAGAGGGGGTTGTGGGTGGCCATCCCCCCGGGGGGAATCTTTCACTTTCCTTTTGCTCTCTGTCTTTCCAGCTAGCACACGCACCTTATGGCAAAACCTTAAGAAAAAAGTATGGGGGTTAGCAGGTGGCATGATGGTTAAGGTAACAGGACTCCCACGTGGCCAACTGCAGTTCACGTCCCAGACCTTGTGGTTCTCGCTCATGAGTATATGTGCCACATAGCAAACTAAAAATAATGCTACTGATAAATAAAAGTAACTATCAATAAATCTTTCTTTTTTTTGGAGGGGAGAGGATTTTATTTTTCTATAGGGTGCTTGTGCTCACCAGAAAGACAGAGAGAGACAGAGAAACAGAAAGCAAGAAATCACCCCCCCAGCGGGGATGGCCACGCCGCAATCCCTTTTCCTCCATTCTCCTCGGGATCTTGGGCACGCACACAGATGCGCCCAGCATGAGTTTAAGCCACCGGGTCCAGGACTGGAACCATGGCTGACTCTGTCGGGGTCTAGCAACTTCATTACATTTTCTGGTCCCCACATTTAGAAAATTGACATTTTGAAAGTCTATTTGTTTCTTTTCTTTTTTCTTTTTTTTTTTTGAGAGGTTTTCACTATAGGGCGCGTGCACTCACCAGACAGAGAGAGACAGAGAGACAGAAAGCGAGCAATCACCCCCCAGGGGGGATGGCCATGCCGCAGTCCCTTCTCCTCCATTCTCCTCTCGGGATCTTGGGCACGCACGCACACGCGCCCGGTGTGAATTTAAGCCACCGGGTCCGGGACGCAAACCGTGGTCGACTACATGGGAGTCCAACAACATAGCCATTATGCTAACTGCTGGTCCTGAAAGTCTATTTGTTTATATCTTCCATGGGTGGGAGAGACAGGAAGAGACAGCAGCCCGATAGGGTCCTGACACCACCATCCACTCCCAGCCTCGGCTAGTTCCAGGTCCTGGGCACAAATCTGGAACCTGCTCCTGGGTCAGCCCCACGGAGCGTTGCATTTCACTGCGGGGCCACCGTGGAGTCCATACTGCCGCGGTGTGTCCCAGATGAGCTTTAGAGTTGTTCTTCCCTGCAGTCTGGAGTCGCATTCCAGATCACTCACTGAATCTTGTTTTCATGGTTCTTTTTCTTTTTTAAAAATTACTTTATTTAACATTTATGTATTTATTTTCGTTTGACCAGAGAGGGACAGAATGAGAGAGAAGGAGAGAAAGTGAGAAAGCAAGTCACCAGGTCCGGGACTCAAACCACTGTCGGCCACATGGGAATCCAGTACTCTTAACCACCGCGCCACCTGCCGGCCCCACCTTTCTCTTTTCTTTGTTTTATTGACAGAAGGAACTCGTATGCTTGCCTGAGAAAGACAGAAAGCATCCCTCTTTTTTTTTTTTTTTTTAACAGAGATTTCTGCTATAGGGCACGTGCACTTGCTAGAGAGACAGAGAGACAGAGAACAAGAAATCGCTCGAACGGGGGTTGGCCACACTGCAGGCGCTAGACTCCATTCTCCTTCCAGGGTCTTGGGCACGCGTGCACATGTGCGTGGTGTGAGTTTCAAGCCGCCTGGTCAGGGACTCGAATCGCAGTCGACTATGTAGGAGTCCCGTGACGTAACCATTGCTCCGTCGCTGATCCTGAGAGACACCATCTCTCAGTGGGACATGGTCACGCCAGTCTCCTCTCCATTCTCCCTCCTGTTAGGACTTCGGGTTGGCATCCGGTGTGTTCTTTGAGACTCCAGAACTGGGATCCGAACCGCAGCTGGCAGTGAGGGTTCGGTTCTCTGTGCACAAGGTCTAGCCAGGGCTCCAGGCCAGTCCTGCTTGATCTGCACATTCCCAGCCCCCACTGCTGTTGCGTTTTGCTTTGTACCGATGACACTGGCACTAAAAGTCTGGCCTGCTGTTTGGGCACGGGCGCTGGGTCCGAGCTCCGGGGAGTACCTGTGGCGGTGCCGTGGCGTGTGTCATGCGTGGCCACAGGAGCACACAGTGCTGGCCTGGCTCCTTCCTGGGGGCGCAAAGCAGATCTCGTGGGGGCCTTTTCCTCTTTCTGGGTGCCCTGAGTGTCGTGCGGGAAGTGCATCTGTCCTCTCCCCGGTGATGGCGACTCCATCACGTGAGCTGGTACCTTGCCACGGACTGGCCAGGTCCCTGTGGCACTGGAGGCTGCCCTGGCCCACGGGGCTGCAGCCGGGCTGCTCTCTTTAGGGAATCTGCTGCCCCGGGATCCAGGCCCCTCTCGCCGGCACATGACGCTGCAGGGCCACTCCTGCTGCACTTGTTAGGCGTGGGGGCGGGGAGGTGGGCAGGCGCAGGTGTCCTGCTTGGATGCGAGGCCCAGAAGGTTCCAGCAAGGGAGGTGACTTTGCCAAGGTCACACAGCGAGCTGGTGGCGGAGCCCCGGCCCCCAGGACAGTGTTCCTGCCCTGCCTCAGGGTGGCCTGGCCCTGGTCCAGGGCCCCCTCATTCTGGCAGCCCCACCCAGCCAGGCTCTCAGCCTCTGCCCTGGTACAAGGGACCTGCTTCCTGGGGGTGCCCCAAGGAGGGAGCCCCCAGTCCAGATGGGGAGGCTGCTGAGCCATCCTTGGCTGGTGGGCTCACTGCGGGGGCTGCCCAGAGGGTCTGAGCCCCACCTGGGGTGTCCGCGGAGAGGAGGGTGCAGGCTGTGCTCCTGGGGCTCGGGCGGTCACCCCAGTGCTGAGCTGCCCTCAGAGTCACAGGGTTACCAGCAGGTCCTGCACAGATGGGGACTCTGGGTCCCAGTCACAGCCGGAAAAGCAAAGGTGGTGGGTTTGGCTCCTCTCTCCCCTTCCTGGTCCTCCGGGACAGCCCACCCTGGTCACCCTGGGCATGCCCCGTCCTGAGCACCACCTCCTCCGTCCCGTCTCCCTCCAGGGAAACTGCATCGACATCTGATGGGACCTCCTGGGCGTGGTGTGGTCCGTGAGCTGGGAGGACTGGCCGAGCAGCCTAGGAGTCCCCGCTCCGCAGGGACAGGGTGCTGTCGAGGGGTGACCCCGTCCTCTCGGGCCTCACCGGAGAAGTGGGATAACAGTGCCTCTGTGTCCCAGGGCTCTTAGAGGATCCGGCGAGTGAAACGTGCCAGGGACAGGGCCTGGCACAGAATAAGTGCTCAGAAAACGGGGCCTGTTATTACTTTTATTATTATCATCAAGGCAGCGGGGAGGCGGCGGCGGCAGCTGCAGGCCGGGAAGGGAGTGTTTGCAAACTGACAGCTGGGGAGTGACTAACCGCGCAGCCTCCGCAGCAGGCAGGGCATGGGGGTGCGTGGAGCTGCCGGGCTCCTCTTCAGAGGGCCTGGAGATGGGGTTGTGCCAGCCCCAGGGGGCCCTGCCCCAATTCTGGGCTGTCACCCCTAAGTAGCAGTGTGGTCTTGGGTGAGTCATTCAACCTCCGCTTCCTCCTCTGGAAGGGGGATAAGAGCTCACAGCTCCCTTCTGGTATGCGGTCCACGGTTGGGGGGTGGGTCCTGTGAATATGGGGGCTCAGGGGCCCTGCCTGCACAGGGGCGGTGGAGGGAAGGAAGCCCTTTTGTCTGGGGAAGAGGAGGCGGGCTGCCCGAGGGGGTCCCTGTCCCCTGAAAAGGATTTCAGGGCAAGAGATACAGGCCCCGAGGAGTTGATCCTTTGGCTCAGGGATTACCTGTCAGTAGACTGGGTGTGGGCCTGGCTCTTCCCCACCCCTCCTCCTCAGCTCTCCCCACCGCCCCCTGCGGACACCCCAAGCCCCGCCACCCTCTCCATCACACCCTGTTTTTCTCCTCATGTTGGCACTGGCAGCCCCTGCCACCTGGCATGGTTTACACCAGGCCCACTGAGGCCGGCCCTCCCACCGACTGACTAGGGTGCTGCGGGCTGTGGAGGGTCCTGGAGCCCTGTGGGCAGAGCGTGTCTCCACTGGCACCCACGCAGGCCTCAGCTCCCATGCCCTCTCCTCCAAGAAGCCCGCCTTGGCTCTGGAGGCCTTGTCACTTCAGCCCAGACTTGCACTAAGAAAACTCCCCCACTGCTGGCCGTGGGGAGAGTGTTTGTGGCCGGCAGCCCTCCCCCAGCCTCCCCTCCATCGAGCCTGGCGTCAGTGCTCCTGGAAGAGCTCCCCTTCGCACACGGCGACCACCCGGTTTCCTGGTCTGTAGGAAGCGAGCAGCAGAGCAGCGCCGGCCCCTCCGCTTCCTGAGCGGGCCCACAGCTGCCATGTGGGGAGGGAGCCCAGGCCTGTGCTGCAGCGTGTGTGTGCAGCCCCGGCGCAGGGTGGCCAGGCAGCCTTCATGGGCCTTGGCGTGGCTGAAATCAGTGTACGCCCCAAAGGCTCCGGTAGGGGTACAGCCCGGGGAGCGCCCCCAGAGTCAGCTCATAGGCATGCGTCCAGCACCCCCCCAAGGACACCCTGCCAGTCCTGGGGGGCTCACGTGGTCTGGCTAGCACCAGGCGTGGGGCTGGCGGCTGAGGGCAGAGTGCTGCTAACCCTCGAGCATCCTCACTCTGGGCCATCTGTCGCCTGGAAGCCCTGGCCCCGGTGCTCCCGCCGCCTCCTGTGTCCCTGGGTCCTCTGCCTGCTGATCCTGGAGAGAACCGTCCGAGACGCCTGCCCGCACTCCCGGGGAAGGCAGGTCTCGGCGACAGGCTGCCCAACACACACCCTCCGTCTCCCCTCCTCTCGCCACAGCTCTAATGGTACCCAGTGACAGGCCGGCCTTCCTGTGACACGGGGACGCCAGATCTCCTGAGAAGATGTCGGCAATACAGGTACCATGGGGGCAGGGGCCCAGGGCATCCCAGCAGCCTCAGGTGCTTCGCAGAGTGGGCTTGGCTCTCCCCCCTCCCTCCCCCCCCAGGCCCTGGATGTGGGACGCCAGCACGCGGTCAGCCCCGGGCTGGGCAGTGGGGACTCAGCTGGAAGGGACCCGGCATTCTGGGGAAGGGAGCTCGCTGTCCCCCAGGGCCCGGCCCTGCCCCGGCTGCACGCCCACGTGTCGCCCGCCCCGCAGGCCGCCTGGCCGACCGGGACAGAGTGCATCGCCAAGTACAACTTCCATGGCACCGCCGAGCAGGACCTGCCCTTCTGCAAGGGGGACGTGCTCACCATTGTGGCCGTCACCAAGGTACTGGGGCTGGGCGCCCACCCCGCCTCACCGTGGGGCTGCGAGGAGGGCCTGAGAGCTGGCTGCCCTGTCCCCAGGACCCCAACTGGTACAAAGCCAAGAACAAGGTGGGCCGCGAGGGCATCATCCCGGCCAACTACGTGCAGAAGCGGGAGGGCGTGAAGGCGGGCACCAAGCTCAGCCTCATGCCGTGAGTACCCGAGGGCCAGGCCTGCAGGGGCGGGGAGAGGAGGGCCTGGGAGGGTGGAGAGAGGGGCAGCAGACGGGGGCCTTGGGTACGCATCCCAGAGGGGTCCCTTCAGAAAGCGGAGCCTGAGGACGCGTGGGAGAGGCGGGAGGGCTCTGGGCTCCACCGTGACCCGGCCGGGCTGCCCCCAGCTGGTTCCATGGCAAGATCACGCGGGAGCAGGCGGAGCGGCTGGGGGGGCCC
>NW_006201156.1:313798-314990 GCF_000334495.1 Tupaia belangeri chinensis
GGCTGCTGTGCCCGCCGGAGCCGGGGCTGTTCCTGGTGCGGGAGAGCACCAACTACCCCGGGGACTACACGCTGTGCGTCAGCTGCGAGGGCAAGGTGGAGCACTACCGCATCGCGCACCACGCCGGCAAGCTGAGCATCGACGACGAGGTGTACTTCGAGAACCTCATGCAGCTGGTGGAGGTGAGCGCCCGGCCGCCTGTGGGGCCCTCACACGTGAGGCCCACACACGGGGTTTCAGCCCACCCCACTCCTGGTGGGGGACCTGGTGTGGGGCACTTCCTGGCACCTCCATGGCTCCCCGGCTGCGTGCCAGCCTGGGTCTCTGGCCCCACAGTGCCACCGCGAGGAGGCAGCATTGCCCCTGTTTGTGACCAGGACACAGGCCAGGCAGGCTAGGGACCGCCAGCGCCACACGGCTGTAAGCCGCAGGTGCTGGGACTGGAACCTGTCTCGATCCCAGAGCTCACTTCCCTGCAGCCGCTCACAGAGCGACACACCCAGATGTGGGTAACGGGGCCACAGACCCGAAGGCGAGGGCCCTGCCTCTGCCCTGGCTAGGTGCACCCATGGGTCCCCCAGCTTCCCAGCCAGCTCTGCCGGCTCTGGCCACGCCTGGCCTGCAGTAGTGCGGCAGCGTCCCTTCTCAGTCTCGCCTCCGTCCCGGCCGACCTTGCTAACCTTTGCAGTGGAGGGCAGGGCGAGAGCTCCGTGCACACCAGGCTGGAGTTGGGGTCGGGGCCAAGCCAGGGTCTGCCCTGCCCTGGGGGGCTGGCGAAACCCAGAGTGGGAGCTATATCCAGGGTCTGAGGGTGGCGTGAGGAGCGGGGACTCCCTAGCCCCTTCCAAGCCTGAAATGGGGAGTCCTCCATGCTCAGTGTCTCCAGGTAGGGCAGGACCAGCCTCTGCTGCCCTCTGCTGGTCAGACCTGGGTGGTGCATGGGGGGATGCTTGGAAGCTGGTGGGGTGCTGATTTGTGGCTCTGAGCACCCACCCTCGCTCCCCAGCACTACAGCTCGGACGCAGATGGGCTCTGTACTCGCCTCATCAAACCAAAGGTCATGGAGGGCACCGTGGCGGCCCAGGACGAGTTTTACCGCAGTGAGTGACCGGACCTCTTCCCCACCCCGACCTGCCTTCCTCCTGGGCCTCCTGGCACTACTGTGTCCTAGAGGCTGGGGACGCTCCCAGCC
>NW_006201156.1:315052-315450 GCF_000334495.1 Tupaia belangeri chinensis
ACACCAAGGACCTGAAGCTGCTGCAGACCATTGGGAAGGGCGAGTTTGGAGGTGAGTGGAGAGGGGCGGAGGGGGCGGTGAGGTGCCGAGGGGGGTGCAGGGAGCAACCGATCGCCTCCCCACAGATGTGATGCTGGGTGATTACCGAGGGAAGGGAGTCGCCGTCAAGTGCATTAAGAACGATGCCACGGCCCAGGCCTTCCTGGCCGAAGCCTCGGTCATGACGTGAGTTGGGCCCGGTGGGGGGATGGCGGCTGGGGTGCAGCATGGCGGGGAGGCTGGCAGGCCGTGACCACCCCTCCCCCAGGCAACTGCGGCACAGCAACCTGGTCCAGCTCCTGGGCGTGATCGTGGAGGAGAAGGGCGGCCTCTACATCGTCACCGAGTGACTGGCAAAG
>NW_006201156.1:320319-331154 GCF_000334495.1 Tupaia belangeri chinensis
TGAGTGCCCGGACCTCTCCCCCCCCCCGCCCTGCCTTCCTCCTGGGCCTCCTGGCACTACTGTGTCCTAGAGGCTGGGGACGCTCCCAGCCTGCCTCTGTCATCCAGCCAAGACCCACAGCCCCGCAGCACTCACTCGGTCTTCCCCGCAGGCGGCTGGGCGCTGAACACCAAGGAGCTGAAGCTGCTGCAGACCATTGGGAAGGGCGAGTTTGGAGGTGAGTGGGGAGGGGCGGAGGGGGCAGTGAGGTGCCGAGGGCTGTGGGGTGCAGGGAGCAACCGATCGCCTCCCCACAGACGTGATGCTGGGTGATTACCGAGGGAACAAAGTCGCCGTCAAGTGCATTAAGAACGATGCCACGGCCCAGGCCTTCCTGGCCGAAGCCTCGGTCATGACGTGAGTTGGGCCCGGTGGGGGGATGGCGGCTGGGGTGCAGCATGGCGGGGAGGCTGGCAGGCCGTGACCACCCCTCCCCCAGGCAACTGCGGCACAGCAACCTGGTCCAGCTCCTGGGCGTGATCGTGGAGGAGAAGGGCGGCCTCTACATCGTCACCGAGTACATGGCCAAGGTGGGCGCCTGCCCGGGGGCCGGCCGGGGCTGGACACGGCCGTCCGCTGCCCAGCCTCCCCTCGCACCCTGGGCCCTGCTCCCACACCCCCACACCCTGCTCTGCAGTCACCGGCTCTCAGCTCGGCTCAGCTTAGCTATGTCCCGGGTCATCGCGTGGTTCCTCGGCCGTGACCTCGGACAGGTCCCAACTCCAAGCCATAGTCCCTCAGCCACAAAGGGGGGGGATGACAGGCCACGGGATGGAGAGGACATACAGTGGGGCCCCACAGGGCTGTCCCCGCTCCTGCACAGCTCCTGCAGGGTCACCTTTATCCCCCGAGGGCCACTGGGCAGGGCCGCGGGGCAGGCTGGGCCGACTGGGCTGATGCGTGGCCTGTCCCACCCCAGGGCAGCCTGGTGGACTACCTGCGGTCACGGGGCCGGTCGGTGCTGGGCGGAGACTGTCTCCTCAAGTTCTCACTGTAAGTGGGACAGCCTGGGTGGGGCCGGGGCTCTGGGGGACCCCTTCTGCGGCGGGGCCTGTCTGAGGGGCCGTGTCTGCTACCGGCAGGGACGTCTGTGAGGCCATGGAGTACCTGGAGGGCAACAACTTCGTGCACCGGGACCTGGCCGCCCGCAATGTGCTGGTGTCCGAGGACAACGTGGCCAAGGTCAGCGACTTCGGCCTCACCAAGGAGGCGTCCAGCACCCAGGACACGGGCAAGCTGCCAGTCAAGTGGACGGCCCCGGAGGCCCTGAGAGAGAAGGTGGGTGGGCCGGGCAGCGGGCAGGCCGGGTGCCAGCTTCCAGCTCTGACACTGCTTCTCCATGCGCGGGCCAGAAATTCTCCACCAAGTCCGACGTGTGGAGTTTCGGAATCCTCCTCTGGGAGATCTACTCCTTCGGGCGAGTGCCTTATCCGAGAATTGTGAGTCGGGGGGCTCTGGGGGTGGCTGGGCTCAGCAGGCGAGCGCTGGGGCTCGAGGCCCCGCACTGACCGGCGCCCGCCTGCCGCAGCCCCTGAAGGACGTCGTCCCGCGGGTGGAGAAGGGCTACAAGATGGACGCCCCCGACGGCTGCCCGCCTGCCGTCTACGACGTCATGAAGAACTGCTGGCACCTCGACGCCGCCACGCGGCCCTCCTTCCTGCAGCTCCGTGAGCAGCTCGAGCACATCAAGACCCACGAGCTGCACCTGTGACCATCGCCTGCAGCTGTGGGGACCGGCGCGGCCCGGGCGGCGTGGACCTGGGCTCCCACTGGCTGGCCTGAACCTGAACTGAGCCCGCGGCCGCGGGCCCCTCCTCTGTCCAGCCTGCACCCCGCTGGCCCCAGGGGCCCTGCCTGGGCTGGCCCCTTCTCTCGGACCCCCATGGGCTCGGGGAGCCCGCGAAGGGCCGAGAAGGGCGCGGGCTGCCGGGTGAGGCGGAGCCCCCTGCACGGGCTCTCCCCGGCCTCCACTGCTCGCCTTCTTAGAGTTTTATTCCTTTCCTGTTTTTTGAGATTTTTTTCCGTGTGTTTATTTTTTATTATTTTTCAAGATAAGGAGAAAGAAAGTACCCAGCAAATGGGCATTTTACAAGAAGTACGAATCTTATTTTTCCTGTCCTGCCCACGGGTGGGAGGGACCGGGCCCCTCTCTAGGGACCCACCGCCCAGCCTCGTCCCCGTCCCGTGTCCCGTGTCCCGTGTCGCCTCGGTCTGCATATGTTTGCGCTTGACCGTGTTGCACTGTTTGCATGCGCCGAGGCAGCCGTCTGTCGGGGGCTGGGATCCATGTGCGCCGCCGCCCCCCTGCCTTGTGAGATGGAATCGTAATAAACCACGCCGTGAGGACACCGCTGCCCGGGGGCGCTGCCTCCGCCGAGCCCGCCTGTCCTGCCCGGTCGTCCCGTTGCATCTTGTCCATCCCCCTGTCTCTGTGAGTGGGGCCGGGTGGGGAGCATGGCCGGGGATGTAGCCGCTGCTTTGTGTCAGCTGCACGAGCGCGTGTCCTGTGTCTGCCCGCGGAGCGCCCCGCCTGCCCCTCCCCACCGCCCGGCTGCCCGGCCAGGCTCAGGGCCCAGCCCAGGCCCAAGCGCAGGGTCCTGCAGGAGCTCGGGCTGCCCCCCTGCTGTCCCTCCAGCCTTCAGCTGGGGGTGGAGCCTTGGCTGGGGCAGGGGGCCTGACCAGGCGGGCGGACCTCGGCAAGCCCTTCACGTGAACCAGCGTGGCTCCTGTTCCTCGTCTCCCCAAGGAGCCGGAACTGCTTGGGTGGCGGAGGCCCGGGCATTGACACGGCAGGTCTCAGGAGAGAGCCGAGCCGCAGTGTGCTGGGCGGGCCCAGAGCAGCCAGGACGAGCGCCCCGGGCTCTGAAGGTGTTGCCCTCAGGCGTGGCCTCAAGTGTGGAGGGCGCTCAGCCGAGACCAGCTTTGCCCTTCCCCACCTGCCACGTGCCACGCCGTGCAGGAGGGGACGCCCTGGGCCTGTGCCCCGACACCTTCCAGCGGGGTCCTGTGCCAGCCCACAGAAGCACGGTGGGAGTGAGGAGCGGCACAGCAGTTCCCCTCGCGGCCCGGGGTGCTGGCCTGCGCTCCCTCTGCGGGGAGAGCTCATGTCACGGGCCAGCGGGCAGGTGGCGCTGCTTCTTATCCGTGGGCCGCTCTGGCCACTCCCCAGCGGCGGGACCGGAACCCAGGCAGTTCTGTCTGTGTCCCTTGTGTCTGTTCGCCTCCTTCCCCATGTGGTCCCCCCACCCCGTCTGTCCCAGTCCAGCCTCACCTCCGAGCCCCACCTCCTCCAGTCCATCCTCTGCACACGGCCGGTCCACCTTGTCTAGGGTGGGCCACCTCCATTCCAGCAGCCCCGTTCTGATTCCTGCCGTGAGCTAGGCCTGGCGTTCCGTAGTGAGCACAGCGGACACCGTGGAGTGCCTGGTCAGAGAGACAAATCATCCCACACGGACGATGGCCAACTGACAAGTGCTGTGAAAGAAACAACACAGGGATCTTGTCTAGGTCAGGGAGGGCTTCCTGGAAGAAGTGACCTTTAAGTTGCGATCAGGAGGCCTGGGCAGGGAGTGAGAGCTTTCTGAGAGGACACCTCGGTCAGGTCTCCGAGGAGGTGGGTAAGGACAGACAGACAGCAGGGCTTGAGGTCAGCTGTGCCCAGGACTCGGCCTCGTCAAACTGAGAGCCATGGGAAGCCAGTGGCCAGTTTTGAACGGCAGGGTGACACGTCAGGTATGTGTCTGAGATGGCCAGACTAGCTGCTCTGGTGGAGGTCTGAGGAGTCCGCAGGTTGGACGCAGCTGGTCCCCAGGGGGTGTGAGCGGTCAGGCTGGCCAAGCCTGGTTCTGCTCAAGGGGAAGGAGAGGCAGGCGCTGTACCGAGGCCTGACTGGCAGGGCGGGTGCAGGAGGCCCCTGCTGGGCAAGGACGGGAGAGCCCGGGTAGGGGGCGTGTTGAGCTTCGAGGTGCCTTGGAAACTGCCACAAGGCACTATGTGAGCTGTTGGAGAACCGTGCACAGACGGGTTGGACCAGAGCCATGAGCAGGGATACAGTCACCCTCGGACGACAGACGAGGGGAGGTCCAGCACCAAGCCAAGGGGCTTGTCACAAGAAGAGGAAGCCGATGGGCCAGGAGACGGCATGGAGGTTTAGGTGGCTGGATTCCACTCGGCCAATTTGCAGTTCGAATCCCAGCCCCGAGGTTCGAAAAACACACTGGGCGCACTGTGAATGTGGGTGCATCCGTGGACGTGCCCCAGATCCCGAGAGGACAGTGGAGAAGGAACTGTGACAGGACCGTCCCCCCTTGGGGGTGCTCTTTATCGCTCGCTCTCCTGTCTCTGGCAAGTACATGCACCCTGTAGCAAACATTTTAAAGAGGGGACCAGCAGGTGGCATGGTGGTGACATCGCTGGACTCCCCCATGGCCAGTGTGGTCTGTGTCCCAGCCCCGGTAGCTACAAATTCACGCCAGGCACCCAGGCTGCGTGCTCAAGATCCCAGGAGGACAAAAGGTTGCAGCATGGCCATCCCCCCCCCCCGCCCCCGGGGATGATTTCTCGCTTCCAGTCTCTGCCGCCAGCGCACATGCCCTATAGCACAAATCTCTAAAAAAAAAGTTGTTCTTAAAAGAGAAAAGGAGGCTCACTTAAGAATAGGGAGCAGGAGGCTGGGGGACGGGACTGAAGAGGGAAAGGGCTTGGGCCCCTTCTTCCCCGAGGCTCAAGGGGTGGGGACCGAGCCCGCCCCTCAGTTTTCGCCACAGTGAGGTCTGAGGTCGGAGCAAGCCCAGGCTTGGAGGGCCAGATCCCAGGTTACAGCCGCTGGAGGAAGGCTCGAGCGATGGCAGAGCGGACAGCCTCGAGAAGTCCGTCTGTGTTGGAGGAAAGGGGAAGGACGATAGGGAGTGGGGAGATTTGCCTGGAAGACAGCATGTGTGAGCACATTTTTAAGTTTTGAACATTTTTCCATGAGGGGAAGAAACAGGCATCCTGAACAGGGTCTTCGTGCCGGGATCCAGCCCCGGGCTCGGCTGGCCCAGATCCAGGGCACAGGTGCAAGTCCAGAGCACGCAGAGAGGTCCCAGGACACAGGCCCAGGACTTTGCTCATGTGGGTGCAGCTGCGTCACCACTGCGTGGCTCCTTGAGCATTTTGGTGGTTTCAGTTTTGCTCCAGGGCACGTGCACTTGACGGGGGGAGAGAGCACCCGTCAAGGGGAACTCCCCGCTGCATTCCCTTTTCCATTTTTCTCAGGGTTTGGGCATGCATGCACATGCAGCTGCAGTGTTTTCATGCTGCCGAGCCCAGGACTCCAGCCGTGTAGTAGGCCATGTGGGATCCGGCCACCTTAACCTCCCCACTCCTTGCTGACACAAGCAAATATTTTTGCATGCCCAGCCTACTCCGGGAGATCTCTGGACTGAACCCGCACCCTCCCCTGTGGGTCTGCCAGTGTCCTGCCACGCCTGAGCAAATGTGACTGCCGAAGGGAGGGGCACCAGCCCGGGCACCGAGGCCAGGCGGAGGTCGAGTGGGGTGACGAACCCAGAGCTCACAGAGGAACAGTCCCTCAGAGAGCAGGGAAGGGGACCAGACGGGTGCACTGGGGAACGTTAACCGAATCCAGGGTGGGGGTGGGGAGCCCGGATTCAGGCGTTGGCTGACTTCCGTGGGGCAGGCGCTCACCTTGGCTGGTGCCAAGCTACCCCGGCTTGGCTGAGGCAGGCGTGGACGGGGACTTTACCCACCCGCCCTCACTAGCTGGTCGGAGCAGCTGGGGTTCAGACTAGTGGGGCCCACAGCTACAGGTCACAAAGGAGGCCTCGGTACAGGAAGTAGCATGCAGGCCCTGCTCTCTCCGCCTGGTCCTCCCTGTGTTCCTGGGGTGCTGGTTCAGTTTTCTTTGTCCCTCTCCCTCAGCTCCTCTCCCCTGCTCTGTGCTGGCGACGGGCTCATCGCAGACAGACAGACAGTTCCTACCCTCCAGGAGCTCTTGAACTGATGGGGAAACCCCTGGAGATCAGCCTGGTACCCCAGATATCTGGCGGGGCGTCACCGCTGCCAGCACCCAGCCGGAGCGGATGGGGTGGTGCAGAGCGGCTCCCAGACTGGAGGGGCAGGGGCGGGGCCAGGGCGTTCCGGCACAGGAAGGGCACTGCCTGGGCAAAGGTGCTGAGGCGCGGCCACTCGCCGAGCTGCTGCGGTGTGCCTGGGCTCAATGCCAGGGGCCTGCTTTGTGAGCCAGTGAGGCTGAAGAGAAAGCGGGCCCAGCATTCCAGCCCTGCAGGCCCCAAGAGGGTGCAGACATGACCGGGCGGCTCAGCCGAGAGCGCCCCACCAGATCCGCATTCCAGAAATCATCTGGCCTGGAGAGGCCTGGACGCAAAGGGAGAGGAGAGGAGACACCGTGGCACATGGTGATAGTCCCCGAGCCAAGCCTCCTGTCTGCCACCCTGCTCTGACATGCCCCGTGTTGATGGTTGGTTGTGAGGGAGGGAAGGCTTAAGAGAGGTTCTTGCTATAGGTCACGTGTGCTCTTCAGAAAGACTACAGAAAGCAGGAAATCTCCCCCCAGAGGGGATGGCCATGCTGCGGTTCCCTCTCCTCCATTCTCTTTGGGCACGCACGCACACGCGCCTGGTGTGAGTTTTAAGCTGCTGGGTCCGGGGCTCGAACTGCAGTTGACTACATGGACGTCCAGCAATGTAGCCATCATGCCATCTGCTGGTCCCGTGGTGTTTGTTGTTTAAAGTTTATTTTTTTCATGATACACATCACGTGTGCGCATGAAGTGAGAGAAGCACTTTAGACTGAGTTGTGCTCATCATACCATGACCCCTTCCTCAGGACCCTGGGCACAGGGACACCCACCAGTGCATCCCTAAACCTACCGGGGATCCGAGCCCTCGGCCTGCCGAGTGGCTTCCTGCACTGCAGTTCGCTTTGCTATGGGTAGTGCCACCTAGGCTGGGCCGTCTTTTCCTTTTTGTTTTTAATTGCTCGAGGGTGCATGCACTTACCAGAGAGGTAGAGACAGAGAGAGCCCCCGGGGGCCTGGTCTTGCCACAGCCCTTCTCCGGTTCGCTATCCTGTTGGGATTGTGGCTCACGCACACACTAGTCTGGCATGTTTCTTGAGCCACCAGGGCCAGGACTCCAACCACAGTCGGCCACATGGACTCCAGCTCCCTTAACCACCAGGCCACGGGGCCGGCTCTGTTTTGTTTTGTGAGGGCAAGAAACTGAAAGATGGGTATTTTATTTTATTTTATTTTTTAAGAATTATTTTTTTTAACTTTATTATTTATTTATGTATTTATTTTAATTTAACCAGAGAGGGACGGAGTAAGAGAGAGGCAAAACAAGAAAGCAAGCTGCCAGGTCCCGGATTCAAACCGCAGTCAACCGTACGGGAGTCTAGCGCCCTTAACCACCACGCCACCAGCTGACTCCTATTTTTTATTTAAGAGGTTTTTGCCTTAGGGTGTGTGCACTCATCAGAGAAAGAGACAGTGAGAGGGAAAGTGAGAAAACAGCCTCGGCGGACACAGCCATGCTGCGACCCCTTGTCGTTCTCCTGAGACCTTGAGCATGCATGCACACATGCCTGACGAGATTTTTGAAGCCATCGGGTCTGGGGTTCAAATTGCAATTGACCATGTGGGAGTCCAGCAATGTAAACGCTAAGCCTGAGAGTTGGGCATTTCTAACAGGGTCCGGCCAGATAGTGGTCCTCCTGCCAGTCCCCCAGCCAGTGAGAACTCCAGGTGTGTGCCAGAAATCAAACCCGGGCCTCCCACTGGGCCCCCGTGGCTGAGCCCCTCCGTGTCTCATACCTCCTCCAAACGACTCTTGCAGTCGATGTGATGGTTGTCCCCATACGACAAGGAGGCCAAAGCTGGGGGAGATCAAGCACCGCGCACGCGTGTGAGGGTGCACGGCAAACGTAAGCGTGCTGAAGGCTGGGCGTCGGGGAGTTCCACCATGGCGGGACTGGGGGTGGGGGCGTCCCTGAGACCCAGGGATGGGTGGGTGTTGGACAAGAGGCATCGGTCTGGACATGGTGGCTGGGGCCCTCAGCCACCTGCAGTCCCAGGGAGAGGCCGGACGCGGAGTTTTGGCAATCATGGACACAGCCAAGTGCATCCAGCCATGTGCACCCAGTCATGTGCATGCAGTCGTGTGTGTGAGCTGTGCACGTGGAGCAGCATGCATGCAGCTATATGCATGCAGCTGAAGGTGTGCAGCAGCGCGTGTGCAGCAGTGTGTGTGCAGCCAAGGGCAGGTGGCAGCAGGCAGCCAAGGGCATGTAGCCGCATGCAGCCATGTGCGTGGAGCAGCCATGTGTGTGCAGCAGCGCGTGTGCAGCCAAGGGCAGGTGGCAGCAGGCAGCCAAGGGCATGTAGCCGCATGCAGCCATGTGCGTGGAGCAGCCATGTGTGTGCAGCAGCGCGTGTGCAGCCAAGGGCAGGTGGCAGCAGGCAGCCAAGGGCATGTAGCCGCATGCAGCCATGTGCGTGGAGCAGCCATGTGTGTGCAGCAGCGCGTGTGCAGCCAAGGGCAGGTGGCAGCAGGCAGCCAAGGGCATGTAGCAGCATGCAGCCATGTGCATGCAGCAGCGTGAGTGCAGCTGTGTACATGCGGCTGAGGGTGCTTGGCCAGATCCTGTGGGTTGTGAGAGGAACAGTCCTGAGTCCCAAGGAGCTCCAGCTCCAGGGCAGGGTGGGAGGCGGCAGGCAGAGGCAGGTGATCTCTGTGGCCAGGGGTGGCATGGGTGGATGGCCCAGCATTTCCTGCTGCAGAGCCCAGGCAGAGAGGAGGGCTAGGCTCAGGAGCAGAGGCACTGCTCAGGCCTCGCTGTGGTGCTCACCTGCAGGGGCGGGAAGACAGGCCGGGCTGTGGATGGGCTGGGAGGTGAGGACACAGATCGGAGCGAGCGTGGCCCACCTTCCCATGAGCAGCTGCAGGTGTTAAGGGTCCTGTGTTGAGAAATGATCTCCTAAGTGGTCAGGTCCAGAACCAAGACCGAGTGGTCAACGCCATGGGATCCAGTTGCCCTAACCACCAGGCTCGGACCAGGTCCTGAAAATTTCTTTCTTTTTTTCCGTAGGGTACATGTGCTTGCCAGAGAAAGATATAGAGAGAGGGAAAGTGAGAAATCGTTCCCCAGGATGGACGGCTACACCATAACCACTTCTCCTCTGTTCTCTTGGGATCATGGGCACGCGTGCACATGTGCCCAGCATGATTTTCTTTTTCTTTTTTCCTTCCTTCCTTCCTTCCTTTCTTTCTGAGAGGCTTTTGCCTTAGGGCGCATGCACTCACTGCAGGGGAGAGAGACAAAGATGGAGACAGAGACAGTGAAACAGAAAGTGAGAAATGGTGGGGGCGAGGGTGGGGTGAGGGGGGAGATGGCCACACCTTAATCCCTTCTCGTTCTCCTCTAGGCATCATGGGTAGGCCTGGGGTGAGTTTCAAGTCACCCTGGGACTCACACTGCAGTCAGCCACATGGGAGCTCATCGATGTAACCACTCCGCCATTTGCCATTTGCTGCCCCCACCCCCATGGTTTTCCCGCCCCTGGGTTCGAACTACAGTCAGCCATAGGATCCAGTGCTTTCACCTCTATGCCACCTGCTGGCCAAGAAATGATTTCTTTTTAGCACGTCCTGCATGTCTCTGTGTACAAGCTTGATTTTTAAAAAATAATTATTATTTTAACTGTAGTTATTATTATTGTTTGATCAGAGGGAGGGAGGGAGGGAGAGAGGGAGAGGGAAAGTGAGAAAGCAAGCCACCAAGTCTAAGACTTGAACTGCAGTTGGCTATGTGGGAGTCCAGTGCCTTTAACCACCACACCACCTGCCAAACCTCATACAAACTTGATTTTAATCCATGTGTAGAACTTCGGTGACTGGGGCCAGCAAGTGGTATGGTTGTTATGGGTGCTGGACTCCCGCCTCGCCCACCCCCGGTGCAATACCAAAAACTGCTGGCTTGCTTTCTCAACTTCTTTCACTCTCTCTCTTGCTCTGTCCCTCTCTGGTCAAATTAAATTAATTAATTAATTTAATTAAATCATTCATTCTTTTTTTCTTTCTTTCTTTTTTTTTTTAAATAAAAGAATTTTAGTAACTGAATCCTACTGGAAACTCACAGTGCCCAGTAAACGTTGAGCTATCCAGAACTTGGGAAAATTAATCTTTATTTGAATGAAAATATTTGAAATACAGGCTAAATCATCTGTAAAAAAACCTTTTTTTTTTTTTTAACAAACATGTAAAGTACATCGAGGGGCCAAGCACCCTGCGGGGGCGTGGCATGCTGCACCCCCCACCCCACCCCACCTCTGCTCTCGGGATGTGAGGCACGCAAGCACACGCTCCCGGTATGTTTTCGAGCCGCTGGGACTGGGACTTCAGCTGCGCGTCTGGCCTTACGGGATCCAGACCTTTTAACCCTCATGCCACTGCTAGCATGTTCTCAAGCTTTTTTGCTGTTAACATTCTTTTTTTCCCCTACCATAAAGCTTTAATAAGGGCAAAAGACTTCAAAACTAACAGCAGGGCTGGCTTCACAGGACAGCAGTAAGCTCTGTGCGGGAGCCAGGTCCCACGTGGCTGACCATGGCCCCACTCCCAGCCCAGCAGGAAACACGCCGGGCAAGCACGTGTGCGCCCCGAGTCCCAACAGGACGAAGAAAGAAGAGGGACCGGGGAGGTGGCGCCAGGGCTGCTGACAGGAGGGCCTCCATGTAGGTAACTGAGACCCCATCCAAGCCCCTGCCCCGGCCA
>NW_006201156.1:331680-337689 GCF_000334495.1 Tupaia belangeri chinensis
TAGACACCCGCCCCCCGCCACCCTCCACCCTGCCTCTACCATCTGAGCTCTGAAGCGAAGCAGGAACTCCCAGGCGGGGTCCCAGACACAGCGGGCAGCCGGGACTACGGGCAGCTCTGCTCCTGCTCCTTCCGGAGCCTGCAGCTGTCCAGAGTGGGGAGCTCTCCGTGCCCTTCCCCAGTGCGTGCTGGGCGTGGAAGCGGGTGTGAGCACCCACAGCACTGTGTTCAGGGCCTCGGAACCCAGACCCTCAAGGAGTCCATCCTCTACCTATGCTTGTTCCAAAAACGATCGTGACGACTTACCAAGACCTAGCCCTAGAGAGGCAAGGTTTGCCAGAGGCCAGAACAAAACACCCCTGTAAGAGCATAGGCCCTGGGGCCAGCAGGTAGCTTAAGGGTTACGTCCCATGGAGTCCACTGGCTTGAGTCTCGGACCCAGCTGCTTAAAACTTGAGCTGGGTGCGTGCGTGTGTGCGCCCCAAATCCTGAGAGGAGAATGGAGGAGAAGGGATGTGGTGTGGCCACCCCCCTGTAGGGGCGATTTCTCACTTTCTATCTCTCTGTCTCTCTGGCCAGAGCACACACTCTATATATAGCAAACATCTCTCCTTAGAAAAATTAAAAGAGATCACAGGCCCTGTGGGCAGGGTCTGCCCTGCCACTCTCCTCGCCAGGCATGGCATAAACCGGGGTGCTGTTCCCGTGGCCCGCGCAGGGAGCAGGGTGCATTCTCCACGATCACCCATCTGCACTTTCACAGTCTGTCCTCCTGGACTCCCACCCTGGGCTGGGTTTGTCTCAAGGCGACCAGCATGGGCCGAGGTCCCCAGACACCATAGAGGCTGGTGCGGGAGCCTAGCAGGATCAGCCCACCCTTGCCTGGCCCTCGGTCACTTGGGAGCCTCCCTGCCCCATCTGGCCTTTGCAGAGCAAACAGAGGGGATTAGCGGCCGGGAGAGTCCTGGCGGTGTGGGCCAAGGGCCAGGGGCCAGGCTGGCAGGTGGAGGTTGGGGGGTGAGCTAGCTAGCTGAAATGGGGCCCCTGGTCCCCCTTCTCCGGCTGCTGCCTCAGTGTTTCACCCCTCCCTCCCTCCTGCCCAGAGCGGTCCTTTCTCCGGTGCAGTTCTCAGAGCACAGTGACTGCACAGGCGGCTGCCCAGAGGCGCCTTGGGGGGACTCCGAGTGCAGGGCAGGAGGGCCGGAGGGTGGGATCGGACCCCCACTGTCTCCCCATCCTGCTGCCCCAGCCGGTCTAGGAAGCCCCAGCCTCCCTCATTGGCGCACCCCTCCAAGCCTATACAGCCTGGCGTCAGCGCCTCCGGGCAGCCCTACCTCGCTGTGGAAAAGCTCGCATTCTGGAGTCAGACAGTCAACTTTCGATTCACTTAGTTCCTTTCCTTTTCTTTAAAAAAGATAATTTATTCAACTTTATTTATCATTATTATTTTTTAATTTGACCAGAGAGAGACAGAAAGTGAGAAAGCAATCTGCCGGGTCCGGGACTCAAACCGCAGTCACCTGTGTGGGAGTCCAACGCCCTAAGCCACCACACCACCCGGCAGCCCCATAGGTCCTTAGCGTTTCCGGCCTCGTCCCTCCTCTGTGGACGGGGCCCAGGCACGCAGACCGCCCGCGGGCAGACGCAGCCCAAGGGCAGCATCCTTCGCTGCGCGCTGGCTGTAGTTCACGAGGGGCCTGTCGGTGGCGCTGTGATGGGGAGTGGGCCGCCATAGCGGGGCCCAGGCCCTGAGCTGCCCGCGTCCTCAGATGCCATCCCAGGCCTGGAGCAAGTGCGGCTGGCGCCGTCCATGAGGAACCGGAGTGGCGCCGTGTGGAGCAGGGCCTCGGTCCCCTTCTCCAGCTGGGAGGTGGAGATGCGCATGCGGGTGACTGGGCCGGGGCGCCGCGGAGCCCAGGGCATGGTGAGGGCCCCCAGGGACGAGTCGGGGGGCGGGGTTCCCGTGTCCTGGGACCCCTCAGCTGAGGCCGGGGCCCTGCAGGCCGTGTGGTACACCTGGGCCAGGGGCCGAGCGAGCTCTGCCCTGGAGGGCGCGGCGTCGTGGGGCGGCATCGGCGTCAAAAAACCCGCGGAGGGCAGCCAGGTGAGGCTGGAGTCCTTTCGGCACGCCCCCGCCCATGCCCTCACCCTCCTCCCTGTGCCCGGGCTCGGCCGACTGTCACCTCCCGCAGAGCAGCCCCGCCATCCGCGTGCTGGCCGGCGACGGGCGCGCCCCGCAGGAGCAGCCTGGGTGAGCCCCGCCCCCACTCCTGGCCCGGGCGGGCGGTGGTTCCGTGCGGGTCCACGGGCCCCCACTCCGGGTCGGGGAGCCCCCCTCCCTGCTGCGGTTCTTGCTCGGCCCTTGGGCTGAGGGCTGCCCGTTGGGACCGGGTTTCAGATGTGCCTCCGAGTTTGCGTGCTCTTTCCAGGAACCAAAGGGCCCCCAAAGTCAATTAAGTCGGCACGGCAGCCCGGGGAGCCTGAGTCAGAGCCGGGGACGATGCCCCCTGCTGGGCCCCAGGTGAAACGACAGCCGCAGGGGCCTACCTAGAAGACTGTCGCTATTACCTCACCCAACCCCGACGTCCTTGGTAACAGCGGTATTAGTCCCCATTTACAGATGCAGACAGTAAGGCCCAGAGATCACACAGCCGTACCAGAGCAGAGATTTAGCCCAGACCGTCTGCGGAGGCTCCACGCCCTCCCCCTGCACAGGCGCGCCCTCCCCCTGCACAGGCATGCCTTCCCGTCCTCCCAGATGACGTGGCCTCCTCGGTAGCTGGGCCGGTTTGTTGATGCCTCTCAGCAAACTTCCTTGAGCTCATCCCAACCAGAACAACACTAGTGTTCATGGAGTGGGGTTTACTGTGCCAGGCGCAGGGCCAAGGGCGTTCCGGTACCTGTCTTAGCTAACCTCGTAATGCCTCGCTGTTTCGCTGTTGGGAGGTGTTGCAATTGCTATCCTCTTTTTTTTTTTTTTTCCTTGTAAGATTTTTTGGTCATCATTTTCAAGCCACCGGGTCCAGAACTCGAACTGCAGTCAGCCATGTAGGAGTCCAGAGCCTTAAGCACTACGCCAAATGCTGGCCCCATGTTGCATTCATATATTTTTTAGAGGTTTTTGCTATAGGACACACGTGCTCTCTGGAGAGACAGAGGGAGGCAGAGAGACAGAAAGCGAGAAATCACCCCCAAGGGGGTTGGCGACGCCACAATCCCTTCTCCTCCATTCTCCTCTCGGGATGTTGGACACGCACGCACAGGGGCCTGCCGTGAGTTAAAGCTGCTGGTCCAGACCCGAAGTGCAGTCCACTCCGCGGGAGTGGCGAGGTAGTGCTATGCGGTCTGCTGGTCCAAGTCTGAAGGTGGGGGAAGGTGAGGCAGCACGCCCAGGGCCACCCAGCAGGGGGCGCAGCTCTGCTCTGGGTGGCCTCCCCCTTGGCTGCCAGTGTAGTGACAGATGCTCCGGGGTGAGCTGCCCGCAGTGCCCACATGCCCAGAGGAGCTCAGGCCTCACACACCTCTCCTAACTCCCCAGAGTCTGCTGTGCTGGCCCTGGGGTAGGGGGGTCATAGTGTCCTTGGCCACTAGGACGTGTCCCTGTGGTCTGCCCTGGGTCTGACCTGCTGCAGTGAGCTCTTGGGTAGGAGGACAGAGAAGCCCTACCCTGAGGCATGGAGTTGGGGACTTAGAGTTTAGGGAAGGAGAGGGAGGGACATGGGATGAGGTGGCAGGGCCATTGTGCAGGCCCCTGGCCGCTTTGTCGGGAAGCCCCAAGTCCCAGCATGCCAGCTGGGGCTTGCTTTGCTGCCCCCTCCTCTTGCTGAAGGAGCAGACCCAGCAGGAGACCCAACGGACAGCAGCGATGTGTCCCCACCAGTCCTCCAGCAGGGAGGGGGCACTGCGGGCCTGGTCAGGGCTTCCGGGGCTGTCCCCATGGGCCAGGCCTTAGGTCCTGTGTGGCCTGGCTAGACTGTGAGCACCCACAGGGACGGAGCCAGCCGGGTGTTGGGCTCCTGTCACCGGGACTTCCGGAACCGGCCATACCCCGTGAGAGCTCGGATCACCTACTGGGGCCAGAGGCTGCGAGTGAGTGGCTCCTTCTGCTTGTGCGCGTCCTGTGGGTGGCGGGCGCACATACAGGGCTCTGAGCCTACGCTCGCTGCATGTGAGTGCCCACCACACGGGGCCTGGCATGCACATGTCCCTGGCACTCCATGCCAACACCTGTGTGCCAGAGACCAGGTATGGGGTCATGGCACGCCCCCTCCACCAAACCCTGCGACTGTCTGCCCTGCTTCAGGACAGCAGTGGGGAGAGCCGGCATCGGAGCTGGGACCACCCTCCCTGCTGGCTCTGAGGACAGGCAGGGCTCACTTCCTCCGCGCCCCTCAGGTGTCCTTGAACAGTGGCCTCACTCCCAGTGACCCAGAAGAGCTCTGCGTCGATACGGGGCCCCTGCTTTTGGCCCCTGGAGGCTTCTTTGGAGTCTTGGCGGCCACCAGCACCCTGGCAGGTGAGGGTCCTGCAGGGCAGGTAAGAGCAGAGGGGCAGTGCAAACACCTTGGCAGGTGAGGGTCCTTCCGGGCAGGTAAGAGCAGAGGGGCAGTGCGCAATGTATCTTCCTTAGCCGGGTGTGGGGCCAGCCTCTTCCTCGCCATGTGACCTGGGCAGGCCACCAGCGTCTCTGGGCCCCTGCCGCCACTGGGAGAAGCCACGTCACCTGGCAGGCTGTTCAAGGTCTCCAGTGGGTAGACACAAGAAGAGTGTTTCCCAGTGTCGACTCCACAAGGATCCCTAGCTGGCAGCTGCGGGCCAGATGGACGGGAGCCAGCCGCAAGGGACATTCAGGGAAATGGGGCAAAGAGATGACTCAACAGAGAGCCCGCGAAGGGCCTCAGAGCTGGAAAGCAGGACGCGCACAGGGCATGGAGTCCTCGGATGTCGGGTCTCTAGACTCTGGGCACTGAGGAGCCATGGAAGGCTTCCGAGGAGGAGAGTGACAAGGCCAGAGCCACGCTGGCGAGGCGACCACTGCCTAACTGCTCTGCCAGCAGCAGCTGTCTCTGGGCTCGCGGGTGACACTCAGTTCTCTGCCATGGCTCTAACCGGGAGATTTCGGGATTGTCCAGCCTCCCCACGCACTGGGGCCCGCCTCTGCTGAGCGTGGGCTCAGACCACCACCTGCTCGTCTAACCCTCACACCTCCGTCCTAGGAGTGAGCAGGACAAGGGTCAGAGCGTGCCCAGAGTAGCCGGAGCGGTCCAGGTCGCCCACCCCTGGGGCCAGCATGGAGCTTGGGGGTGAGGGCTGAACAAGGGGGCTCCGGGCAGAAGGGGCTTATCTTCCTCCGCCATCCCCTTCCAGATGACCACGATGTCCTGTCCTTCCTGACCTTCAGCCTGAGCCAGCCGGGTCCAGAGGTGAGACCAGCGGCAGCCCCCGGCAGGCAACCCAGGGACCCTTTCCCCCCAGTGCCCCTACCCATGTCCTGGTGTCCTTGGTCCTGCCATTGGGCCTACCCCCTCCTGTTCTCTGAGTTCTTCCCGGAAGCTCATGTGGCCACCGGGCTGGCTAGGTCAGGCTCTTATATGACCATCATGACCAGTGGGTATCTAAAGGCACAGGGGCCGTGGGAGCACAGAGGAAGCGTTGGAACCCTCCAGGAGAGCAGGAGGGCTGCCTGGAGGAGGAGATGTGCATATGGAGGCAGAGGCTGCAGTGGGAAGGGAGACAGTGGGGCAGGGGCAGAGGCAGAGCCCAGAGGCTGGAGACCTTCAGGCCTGGCATTGAACTGAGGCTCTTCCCGGTTGGACTGGAGCGAATGTTTGCTCAGGGAAGGAGCCGGATTCACGGGGGGCTTGCAGGAAGGGTTCCCATCGGTAGAGGAAAACAACTACCTGCAGAGAGAGGAAGGGGAATCCAGAGCCCCTCCAGGTCGCCCACGGGTTCAGGACTGTGGTCTTCCTTCTTCTTTTTTTTTTTTTTTTTTGAGAGATTTTCACTGTAG
>NW_006201156.1:337959-338772 GCF_000334495.1 Tupaia belangeri chinensis
GCCGCAATCCCTTCTCCTCCATTCTCCTCTCGGGATCTTGGGCACGCACGCACACGCGCCCGGCGTGAGTTTTAAGCCACCGGGTCCGGGACATGAACCCCATTACGCTAACTGCTGGTTCCCTGTGGTCTTCCTTCTGCAGGCTCCTCCCCAGCCCTTCCTGGAGACGGAGCAGTTCCGCCTGGCCCGGCAGCTGGAAAAGCTGAGGGCAAGGCTGGCCCTGGGCACCAGTGAGGACGTCACTCCAATGCCAAACTCCAAAGCCCAGGAAGAAGGTAGGGGCCTGCAGAAGGGCCTACAAGGGTCAGAGGATCCTCCAGCCTTAGAAACAGTTCCTTGGGACCAGCGGTTGGCATAATGGCTACATTGCTGGACTCCGATGTAGTCGACTGTGGTTTGAGTCCCAGATCCGGTGGCTTAAACTCATACCTGGTGTGTGTATGTCCATGTCCAAGATCCCATGATGAGAATGGAGGAGAAGGGATTGTGGCTTAGCCATCCTCCCTGGGTGGGGGGGGGGTGATTTCTCCCTTTCTCTTTCTCTGTTTTTCTCTGTCTGGCGAACACACACACCTGATAGCAAAAATTTCTCCAAAGAAGAAAAAAGAACTAGAATTCCTTAATCAGTGGGGGATAGAGGCCATACCCAAGTGGGAGGGGTGGGGAGGTGTTTTGTGCTATGCCCACCCCACCACCCAGACGCATTTTCCAGGGGAAGGTCTTGCAGTCTTGCAGGCAGAAGTCACAACTTTTTTTTTTTTTTTTTTTTTTTTTTTTTTAGAACAGAAAAATAGAAAAGATTCAACACTGGTG
>NW_006201156.1:339272-342033 GCF_000334495.1 Tupaia belangeri chinensis
CACGCCGCAATCCCTTCTCCTCCATTCTCCTCTCGGGATCTTGGGCACGCATGCACACGTGCCCAGCGTGAGTTTAAGCTACCAGGTCCGGGATGTGAACCATGGTTGACTACATGGGAGTCCAGCGACATAGCCATTACACCATTTGCTAGTCCCCAGAAGTCACACCTTCTATCACGCCCCTCCAGAGGTAGGATGTGTGGCCTCACCCAGTGGCTGCCTGCCCCAATCCCCAGGGAAAAGGCTCGTTGACCTGGAGGAGATGCTGGGCAGACACAACCAGATCCTGCAGGCTCTCCGGGGTCTCTCTGAGCAGTTGGCCCAGGCCGAGAGGCAATGGAAGCAGCAGCTGGGGTCTTCAGGCTGGCCCAAGCCTGAGGGAGGCTGGGTGAGTGGTCTCTCGAGCCTCCGAGGCTCCATCTGCAGGCCTGGTCCCACGGCACAGCGGGCCCCCTTTCCCGAAAGCAAGCAAGCACTACACTCAGGGACCAGTCTCCCCAGGGTCTGGAGAGCAAGGAGGCCGGGGTGAAAAGCTGCAGGGTGCAGGCACAGGGGGTACGCGGTGTGGTGAGGAGCTTGCAGGAGCGCAGCTCTGCACAAGCAGATGCCCACGGAGCCACGCGACGGCGCTGGGTAGGAGAGCTGCCAGGTATCTGGGACTGGGTCTGGAGATGAGAGACAGAAATAGACTGAGTGCTAATTTGCATGTAGCTTCACATGCTGTTTGCATAGGGCTTGCTTAATGCTCAGTTGCACCAAAATCCTCGGTTCATCTCCACCGCCATCTGGCAATGCCCCTGGGGAGTCACGTCCCAGGGCACGCCCAGCCGGGGGCCCCAGGAGCTAAACTCAGCCAAGGTGTTAGGTACTGGGCAGAGAGGCCAGTCGCTCTCGTGGGCTTTGCTGGGTTCTGACAGCTCGAGGCTTTAATCTCGTGTCCTCGGGCCAGAGCAGCTTAGGCTGGGCTGCTAGAGCGGGAAAGCAGGGAGGGAACCCGTGCTGAGGGCTAGGCCTCTGTGATCACACCTCCAGGCCCTGGACCGTTCCCGCCTGATTCCCTCCACCCCAGAGAGGGGTGCCACCTCTGCAGGTCACTCAGCAAGACAGGGGCCAGAGCACTAGGAGCTGACCAGCACTGGCCCCAGCCTGGGAACGGGGATCAGAGAGGGCTAAACGGGCTCTGCTCATCAAGGGGCAGAGCCATTGCTAGAAAGGGGAGGAGTCTGGGGCCAGCCCAACACGCAGCAGTTAAACACTGCTTTGGGAGCTGGGTCCCACATGGCCGACAGGTTTGAGTCTCAGCCCTGTGCTTGAAGAACACGCCAGGCACATGCACATGCTCAGTGTCCCGATGTGGTGGAGAAGAGGCGGAGGAGGGGAGCGCAGTGTGACCACGCCCCTTGGGGAGATTCTCTGTCTCGCTCGCTTGCTCTCTCATGAGTGCATGCTCCTTCTGTCAAAAGGAGGGCATGCAGAGAGGGGTTGTGATCAAGCCCAGGTGTGGCCATCAGTAGAGGAAAACAACCACCTGTGAGAGAGGTCTGAGCGGAAGGGAAATCCAGAACCCCAGAGGGATGGGGTCAGAGGAACTCAGTGTGTGTAAAATGAGGAGGACCCAGGTAACCTAGGAAGGCCTCTGGGAGGAGGAGGACTGCAGTGTGCCTGGGGAAGGTGGGCTGGGAAGAGAGGGGCTGTGCCTGGGGCCCTGGAGAAGAGGTTGGCTCTCCCGCAGGACTCTGCCAAGGTCAGCACCCTGCTTCGTGGACAGCATACTCTGCTCCATGCCCTGCGAGACATGAGGTAAGAGACAGGCTGAGGGGGCCTGGAGAGGGAGGGGAACCCTTCCACTGGCTTGCATGCACATGTACGCACATGCGCGCGCGCACACAGACACACAAACTCAGATGCCTGGGGTAGAGCAGAGCCCAGGGGAGCCTGTGGTGAGACAGACAGCTTCAGGGAGATCCTTAGCCCTTAGCTGAGACAAAGTTGTCTCAGGACCGAGGAAGGCAGTTTGGGGTGAAAAGACCAGCTCCCAAGAAGGGGCCCAATCCCTTGGGATTACTGGAAAGCTTACACAAGCTGGTTGCAACCAGAGGGGTGATGAGACACTTCCCTGGGCTTCTGCCCCCAGGGACGCAGCTGCCCGCATGGCCTCAGGAGCCCAGGTCTTCCACCTGCCTGTGGGGACCGAGCATCATTTCTCGGAGCTGGCCCAGATCCTGACCCTCCTGCAGAAGGACCTTCGGGACCCAGTGGTGAGGGGGAGGTGGTAGAGGGAGCCTGGGGGCCGTCCCTGAGGTCTGGGCTCAACTGCCCTCGGCAGCATCACTGCAGCCCTAGGCCCCTGTGACCTGTGGCCTTCCCTCCCGGGGCCCCATGTCCGTGTCTGCATGCATTCGTGTGCTGGGACAGAGATCTCTTCTCTGGAAGCCCCCCGGCCCCACCCCCTCAGTGACCTGGGAAGTGCGGTGGGCCGTACCCGGGAGCACACAGAGGTGGTGGTGGAGCCACCCTCCCAGAGCCCGGCCCCCTGCTCGTCCCTCACCCGCCCTGTGCTCTCTACATCTCTGATTCAGCGCCCAGTGATCTGGGCCCCAGGCCTTCTCGACTGTTCCCATGGATGGAGCCAGGGAGCTGGGGTGCAGAGGTAGCTTTGTATGCTGCTCCCTCCCCAGGCTCTCTGGATGAGAGCCAGGCCCCCCAGGCTGGGAGAGGAAAACAGAGCCCACACATGGACATGGCCAAATCCCAGGCCCCC
>NW_006201156.1:342608-384557 GCF_000334495.1 Tupaia belangeri chinensis
ACAGGGAGAGGGCCAGTCCCCAGGCCCCCCCCCCCAGCCCCGCCTGGATCAGAAGCTGCACCCTGACCTTAGACTTGCTTCTTTCAGAAGAGGGCCCCCAAGGCCCCCCGCCCATCTGGCCGCTTCCTGGGAACCCCCTGGTGCCTGCAGCCTGGCTTCTTCCTGTTCTTCCTCCTGATCCAGAGTGTAGGCTTCTTCTGCTACGTCCACTTCAGGTGGGCCTTCCCATGCGGGACCCTCCTACAGCCTGGTGTCTCGGCTCTGGGCCATACCCATTTGATTTGAGAGAGGGCACCGAGGCCCGACGGTGGGGCTGCCCGGCCTACCAGATGGGCAAGGAACAGGGCTCAGGCGAGGATCTGTCCTTTCACTGGGCACTGCTGACCACCGGTCCTGCCCTCACAGAACTCACTCCCTCGAGTTAGAACAAGAAACTGCAGTTGCCCTGTGTGGGCAGGGCCGGGGTGGCTACGGGGGTGCAGGGAAACACTCGGCCCAGCTTAGGAAGACAGGGAATTGGCCTGGAGAGGACATTCGATGTGGGCCCTCCAGGTGTCCGGGAGTTTTCCAGCTGGCCAAGCCAGGCAAAGGCACTGATGCGGAGGGCAGAGCGTGGGCAAGGACGCAGAGGCAGGAAAACACGCGCCGTGGGAGCAGAGGCAGGGCTGACTTGTAGGATCGGGCGAGGGGAACTGCAAAGGTGGGGCGGTGGGGGCACCCTCCTGCATAGTGGGTTCGTGCTAGTGCACAAGCCCCGCTTAGAGACGCGGGGTGTGCTGAGGGCCTCGGAAGTGGGAAGGGCAGCCCGTGTTGGTGGAACCTCGAGGAGAAGCAGTGTGGGCTGGCGAGGTCCTGCAGGGGTGAAGTGTGTTGAGCTCTGAAAGGCGCAAGATGGAAATGCTCACAGACACCTGCACAAGCAGGGGAGCCTCCCAGACACACCTTAAGGGCCCTATGAGGCAGGCCACAGGGGCCACCGAAGGGTTTAGAGCAGGGGTGGCTATGATGCCATCAGTGTCAGAGACAAGTGTGTGAACCTTGGTTTCAAAAGCCCTGAAGGAGGCCCAAGTGACCTTCTCCTCTTCTCTGGCCGCAGGCAGGAGCTGGACAAGAGCCTTCGGGACCTGCCAGCCAACAGTCCTGCCCCGCGAGTGCTCAGAGCCCTGGGGGCTGTGAGGAGGCAGCTGCTGACCCCCGGCATGCGTGCCTGACCTGCCTCAAGGCTGCTTCTCATCCTGGGGCAGCCAGCAGCACTGGGAGATGGAGGGTTTGACCAGGATCTTCCCTCGGGGTGCCCAGCTCCCACCATACCTACGCTTCTGGGGGCTCCCACTCCCACTTTATTAAAGGTGACTTCCCCGGTGCCTTGATGTGCTCATTTACAGACCACAGAAGGCTGGGGCAGGCAAGGGGGCCTGAAGACCCAACACACATCCCCACGCGCCCTAGGCTACGGAGGGAGAGGGAGTCACCACTGTTCGTAATGCTGTCCCCAGATTAACCCAGGACATGGAGCTGTGCCTCCCGGTGTCCCTCCTGGCCCAGCGCAGCCAGCATCACGAGCCCTCTCCACCCCCTGCAGCTCCAGGGGCGGCAGGGTTAGGCATGTGACAGGCCTGGAGGAGCCAGAGGCAAACTCAGAACCGGAGCTGGGATTCCCGCGCTGCTCTGGCTCTCGGGTCTCCCTCCCTTTCCCAGCTTCAAGCTCTTTGGGCAGCTGCTGGGGGTGTGTGCGTGGGGAGGGGAGCGGGGCGGGGCCCTGGGTTGAGTTTCGCCCCCCTTGCTGCTACCTGGCTCCAGCTGCGATCCCGCCATCAGCGGCCCCGAGGGCAGGAGGTTCAAGAGGGCTGGGAGCAGGGTCGGGCGCGTTATCAGCGCAGCCCCTTGCCCCGGGGAGCGACCCCACCACTGGCGGCCCTAATCCGCTGTCAGCAGTGCCCAGGAGCTCGGCGTTGAAGGAGGCACGTGGGGGAGGCGGGAGTGGGGAGCGGGCACGTGGTGCAGCCTCCTCGGCCCCGTGCGGCCCCCCGCCCCCCGTGAGACCTAGTGCTGAAGTAGGCGCGGACGTGCGGTGTGCGGTGCGCGGTGCCCAGTGCCAGGCGCCCGGGGCCCGGGCCGGCGAAGACCATGGCGTTCATGGTGAAGACCATGGTGGGCGGCCAGCTGAAGAACCTCACCGGGAGCCTGGGGGGCGGCGAGGACAAAGGGGACGGCGACAAGTCGGCGGCCGAAGCGCAGGGCATGAGCCGGGAGGAGTACGAGGAGTATCAGAAGCAACTGGTGGAAGAAAAGTGAGTGGGGCCCTTCGCGACTCCAACGACCCCACCCCACGGCCGCTCGGCACACCGCTGGGCAGCCTCAGGCCCCAGGCCCCCTCCTCTGCTTCCCTGGACACGGCATGAGGTGGGGAGATGCTCTTTCAGCTGTCCCCAGAGCCACCCCGTCTCACGCTTGGACCCGCTGCAGCTTCGTACTCTGGACCAGAGCGAGTGGGGGGAGGGTCCACCAGGGCGAGAGACGACCCGGCTGGGGGGGGGGGCACGTGCATTTTTGACGAAACCAGTAATCCCTTAATCCGATCTGGTCCCAGCCGCCTGTGTCTTCCAACTGGGGTTCCTCTGAGCGAGGCTCTGAGACAGGCGGTGCATCCAAGGGGGTCGGAGTCTTGGAGACAGATGCCGAGATGGGGGCTCCCATAGGCATGGTATGGAGTCTGCCCTGTCCAGGCAGGGCCAGGAGTTAGCGGCTGGGCCCTGGAGCTGGGCTGCCTGGTTCAGATCCTGGCTTTGCGTTTGAGTAGCTGTGGGTAACTAGCAAAGCTACTTAACCTTTCTCTGCCTCCATTTACCCTTCTGGAAAATGGGGATGGTAAAACATGTGATTTTATCAATGAGGATGAAACGACAGTGTACGGGACCCTTCGGCATAGCGCCTGGCTCGCGTCTCCATTATTTTGTTCCTTTTCTTTTCAGTTTATTTATTTCTTCCACGAGAGAGAGAGACAGACACCCCCAACAGGATCTTGACGCCAAGATCCACTCCGAGCTTCAGCCAGCCCCAGATCGCGGGCAGGCAGGTGGACTCCAGCCCGTGCCAGTCCCCTGTGGGTCAATCTTGCAGCGTGCTGTGTTGCAGCTGCCTCATTCTTCAGCGCCCACTAAATGTTTGCTATTATTCACTGAATCCTCATAGCAGTTTTGTGAGTTGCAAAGTCTTAGCCACATTTTACAGAAGAGGAAGGTCAGCGACTTACCCAAGGGCATAGCTAAAGTGGCCGAGCAGCCAGGACAGGAACCGTCTATTCTCAATACGTTCCCGCACACGGCAGGGTGTGTCAGGGAGGGAAAGACCGAGTGGCACATCCACGAAGGTCTGCAGAGGGACCGACTGACGCCCCCGCCCCGCTAGCTCGTCCCGCGCCGGGCGCGCAGCCGCAAGGCGCTCTGTGATGGGAGAGCGCGGAAGACTAACCTAGGCCAGGACTCGGAGCCCTTCCGCCCCGCCCTCGCAGACCCCGCCCCTCTCCGAACTCTCGCGGTGACCCCGCCCCCGGTGCTTCCCAGGATGGAGCGGGACGCTCAGTTCGCGCAGAGGAAGGCAGAGCGGGCCACGCTGCGGAGCCACTTCCGAGACAAGTCCCGGCTGCCCAAGGTAAGCGGGCCCGGGCTTCGAGGCTGGTCCCGGACCGAGCTCCGCTCCTGACCTTCGCCACACTCTGGGAGGCGCGGCGTTGAGCTAGCCACACTCAGAGGGCCCAGTGCGATCCTCCTCCGCCTCATTCATTCCTTCAATAATTCGCGGTTAACCAGCGCCTGGGAGGGCTGGGACTGGGAGCTGAGGTGAAGCCCAGTCCTCGCGGAGACCGACAGGTTTGTGTTTCCGGAAGCCAATCCGTGGCCCCCGTCTCCTTCACCCTCTGCCTCCCCAAGCCCAGGTCAGGCCCAGGCAAACGCAGGTGCAGAAGAGGCCGGAAGGGGTTTTAACCCCAGGGATCAGTGCTCCCAGGGCTTCTGAACACACTTTCCAGACTGCACCCTGTGTGTGCCAGCAACTTGACACACAAGTGTCACCTCCCCTCCCACGCACACCCTGACGCTGCCAGGTCGTTCTCACCGACATCCACAGCGAGGACAGGAGGCTCGCAGAGATGAGGGATTTGGCTGAAGTTAGGAGCCTGTGAGTGCAGGAGCTGCACCTGAGCTCCTGCCTAGGTTCCCCAGCTGCCTGCTCCAGGACGCTTGGCTGTCTCGCAGGGCTGGAGCCTGCCCGCAGGGAGCAAAGGGCCCCAGCAGTCGGCATTCGGGGAGATGTCTCGGGAGACCCCCGGCTCCCAGGCTCCCCTGTGCACTGCGCCCCCCCCTTTGCCTGGGGCCTACGCCACTCCGGAATATCGCCTTGTGCTCCCAGCACTGTGTTCCACTCAGGGAGTAGACACAGCGCTGGCACCCCTGACATCGAGCTTCCACTCAGATGGAAGATCAAGTATGTGAAACTCACGTTCACTCAACGACCAACACTGACCCGGTCCCACGGGCAGCAGTCTTTTGGAAGTCTCTGAAAGGGAAAACGGGGCCAGAAAGCCTGTCAACTGCATGGCCAGCTAGGATGGGCTTCGTCCTGCGACGCCTGCACGCAGCACCTGAGCCCCAACTTCTGCCATCAGGGAACTCGGCCTCCGGTGGGGCACGAGTTGGAAAACCAAACCCCCGCAGAGGCATAGGCAGGGTGGCGACCTTCAGCGGCTGCCATCCAGAGAGCAAGCACCACCAGGATCAGTGGCATCAGTTCGAATCTATTGATAGATACCCCCTCTTCCGAGTCGCCTGACCCTGGGCGAGTTACTTACCTGCTCTGGGCCTCAGTGTCCTCACTTGGGAAGTGGAGACTCCCTGTCTCGCGGGGCCACTGTGGGACGTGAGCGCACCAGTTCAGTGTCAGTCGTGTAACAGGTGTTTGATAAACGGTACTGGCGTTGTCACTGGTTACCGCCTTCAGTGTAGTCAAAGATGCTTGACCCTCGACGAGGTGCCACAGTGCCACCCGGTGTTTCTCTTACTTCCTGTGCATCTCAGGGTGAAGAGGGGTGGTCTAAAGGCTAGGGATGAAAGTGCAAGGTCTCGGGACCAGCACTTAGCATCATGGCTATGTCTCTGGACTCCCGTGTAGTCGACTGTGGTTCGAGTCCCGGACCCAGTGGCTTAAACTCACACCGGCCCATGTGCATGTGTGCCCAAGATCCCGAGAGGAGAGTGGAGGAGAAGGGATTGTGGCGTGGCCATTCCCCCTGGGGGGTGATTTCTCACTTTCTGTCTCTATGTCTCTGTCTGTCTGACGAGCGCACGCGCCCTATAGCAAAAATCTCTAAAAAAAAAAAAGGAAGTGCGAGGTCTCCCCATCCAAGCATCAAACGCTTGCTCCTGGGTTTGGGGTTGGGGCTGAGTTTGTTGGAACAGGAGGCTTAAATCTCTGAGGGCCGGGAACCCAGTCCAGGCCTCCTCCCCGTAACCTCGAGCTGGGTCCTCACAGGCCAGCACCCCCACGCAACCCCCTCTTGCCTGCAGAATGAAACCGATGAGAGCCAGATCCAGATGGCCGGTGGGGATGTGGAGCTGCCCCGGGAGCTGGCCAAGATGATTGAGCAGGACACAGAGGAGGAGGAGGAGAGGGCCTCTGTCCTTGGGCAGCTGGCCGGCCTCCCTGGCCTGGACCTCGGCTCATTCAAGGACAAGGCCCAGGCCACACTGGGGGACCTCAAGCAATCAGCTGAGAAATGCCATGTCATGTGACCACTCCCCCTAGGGTTGCCCACTGGCGTGGCCAGAAGGCAAAGCCTACATGAGGGTTAACTTGCAGAGACCCATGCCCCACTTGGGGGTTGTTTCCCCTGCCCTTCCCTAGCCCACACCTGCCTTCTGGTCTGTCCATCTGCACTGGGAGCAGAGTCCCCAGGCCTCACCCTGCGCCTCAGGGCCACGGCCTCCCTCACTCAGCCTGGGGAGGCCTCCCAAGATAGCGGGAGTAAGTGCTCTCTCTCTGTCCGTGGCCCCAGTCCCTGCACACAGACAGACTCAGAGAGAGGCCGCAGGGGTGCAGAACAGCCCTGGCACGTAAGAGACATAAGCCGAGATGTGCCGTGGCACTGGCAGCCAGCCCCCTGAAGTTCCATCCAAACACTCAGACAGACACCCTCGGCAGGCAGGAGGCCTGGGCTTGAGTCTCCACCTTGCTATGCTGAAAGCTGCTGCTCCTCTGGGCCTCATTTCATCATCTGTCGAGTAGGGATGGACTGGACAGTTTCTAGCACTTTCCAGCCTGGTCTGTCAGCTCTGGAAGCCAAGCCCACACCCCTCCGTAGGCAGGGCGGCCGCTACAGCCACAGCCTCCAGCGTCTGCCACCTCGGGCTCCGGGAACCGAGCGAAGCTGTGAGGGGCTGAGTGCCAAGGATGGAGCTGGCACCACACAGTAGCCCAGGCAGCTCCAGGCCTTCTCCGGGCCCAGGGCCCAGCCGCTTTCTGTTCCGTTCCCGTAGAACTCTCTCTGGATTCCATAGCCGGAATCTTGTGTTGTCGCTCAATGAAAAATAAAAATCCCAAGTGACGTGCCTGACTTCCCTCTTCTTACTGAGCCCTGGAGTCTTAGAGTTCACGCCCCACCCACAGCCTACCCAGGAAGGGGGGTCCTCCACCTGCTTCCTCAGATGGCGGGGACACCCAGCTGGGGCTGGGGCGTCTCCTTGTTGCCCTCCCCACGCCAGCCCCAGGATGTCGAAGCTCTACCCTCAGCACCTGGGCAAGGGTGGGGTCTGAGTCGGAGCAGAGTCCAGCCTGGATCTGGATCAGGCTGGGTATTGAGGAGGGTCTGGCCATCCGCTGCATGGGGAGATACGGCGGGCAGTGGGGCCTCTGGGGCGTCACGGCTGTCCCTTCTCGTCTGGGAGGTAGAGCATGTACAGGGCGACCGTGTTCCAGCCCAGCAGTGCCGTGCGCCTTGTATTTGTTACCACCACTATTCCTACGTTTCATTTTGACCAGAGAGAGACGACGAGAAAGAGGGGGGGGGTGGGAAAGTAAGCAGCCAGGTCTGGGACTCAAACTGCGGTTGGTCGTGTGGGAGTCCAGCGCCCTGACCATCATGCCACCTGCCTGCCTCAGTGCTGTGCGACTTCCTCTCTCAGCTTGTTTTGTCGCCTGTAAAATGAAGAGCCCTCTCCCTGCAGTCAGACAACAACACATGTTTCAAAGGGTAACCCTTTTTAAAGCCCTTGTATGTGATAACTATCAGTAACTGGAAACTCATTTCTTTTTTCAATGAGAGAGAAAGCATCGGGGGGGTATTTTTACATGTGGACAGGTGCTGAACCTCCTGCCCCAGCCTCAGTGAGCTGGGACCACAGGTTTGTACCACCAAGCATGCCTGTGTAGGTGCAGCCAAGGATCAACGTGGACCTCCTGAGCAGCCTTGACCTGGAGGTTCTGTGAGCTGCCACCCGGGGGCCGGGCAGGAAGGTGTCGGAGGCCAGCCTGAGTGCTCCTCCACCCGCGCCCCAGCTGTGCAGGTCTGGGGCCCCTCCCACTGCTAGGCACTGCCTGTGGGGAGCCAGCCAAGATTCACAGGCCGCGGTCACCTGAGGGTTTGGTTTCAAGGGCAAGTTTCCATTAGGCCTCCTTTGTAAAATAAGAATGAGGAACATGAAACCTGGGCAGTAGAGAACAGGGGAGGGCAAGGTAGGGAGGCATACAGGCCCAGGACCGGGTCCCAGCCCTCTGAGCATCCGGGAAGGGGCCTGGACCTCTCGCCTGCTCCTAGACTGCCCCAGGAATGGCCAGTGGCCTCTGGCCGAAGCCCCTCCTGACCTTCCCCCAAGCTGGAAGAGACCTGGTCAGAGCCCCAGGCTGTGTGGGGCACAGGCTGGCAGCCAGGAGACCCACGTCAGCGCTGCACCCTCCAGGCCCTTCTGCCTAATGGGGCTGGACAGCCGTCCCCCCTCAGCGGTCTTCAGAGCCGAGGCGGGGAGGCAGGGTCTAGGGGAGCATGCATCGAACTTGTCACAGCAGGGCTGCTCCGGGCCTGGGGTGAGGGTCCTAAACCCCACACTGTTTCCCCTCTCAGCCTGGGAACTCCAAGGGGCCCTGACCCATTTGTATTTGAGGTAGGAGAAAAGGACCCTAAAATATAGTTAGGCTATAGGCCCAAAGGGGAACCCCGAAATGGCTAAGTTTGCAGATGGAGGCAGCAGTTCGGCTGGCTGCTCAGACCTGCCGTGTGGCTCAGTGGCTGACCTGGGCAGCTGGACTTAGGTTCACAACAAAGGCATTGTCCAGGCCCCGCCTTCTGGGAAGAGGGAAAATAGTTTTCATAGCCCAGAGCCTCTAGACGAGGTCTCCTGACTTTCTGCCCGCTCCAAAATTAGGAGAACGACTAGACTCATCCAGCCGCGGGGGAGCACATGCGTGAGCCCCACCTACAAGCCTGAATAAGGCCCCTCGAACCAGCTACAGATCCCTCTCCCCAGTTCCTCTGGGCAACCCATTTTCCGGGACCTCCCCCCCTTCTTGGGAGCTGTTTTTTCTCCCCTCTCCTTCAGCAAAGTCCCCGCTCTGCTCGACCTACCCTGTGTCTATGTCTAATTCTTCCTGAGCGTGGGACAGACCAGGTCTCTCTGTGAGTGCCGGACCTGATCACCCCTGTCCCCCTGCCTTAAACATATTGTCCCTGGAATGGGAGGAGGAGGCGCAGGGGCAGAAGGAGCCCATTCTGAGGCAAAGGCAGAGAGGGCGAGCATGGCGATCCCCGAAGGGGCAGCCCTCTGTGGGGCGACCACGCTGGAGCCCTCCTGGCACTTGCCCCAGGCCCTCCTCTCCCCACCCAGCTTCTGCTTCCTACTGAAGACATTGCGTCCTCCATCTACCTGGTGCGTGGGAGGCCACAAAGAAAGCCACTGCCACCAACACACCCCTGATGCCGCCCCGGCACCGAAGCGTGGACCTGAGGCTCCAGACCCCGCTTCCCCACTTCTCCTTGCCCTGCAGGCAATCTGCAAAGCTGGTGAGCCCCTGCCTCCACCTGTACATACTCACTGGGGTGAGGGGGGCAGGAGGGCTGGGAGCCCCACCCCCACCCTCAGAGCTCCACAGTGCAAAGGAACTCAGGGAACCTCCCCCAGGGAGCCTCTGGTCCCCTTCTGCCTTCCCCCATCCAGCAGCTCGGGAAGAGGGATGCAGAGAACGAGGTGTCGGGAGGGTGACCGGGTTCAGGAGCACTGAAGGTCTCCCTTTCCCCAACAGCCAGATGGTCCCTCGTCAGCCGCTGGAGGCCCGGCAGGCACTGGGGACAGCTGGGGCGTGCTCATTGGCTGAGCCGAGCTGCTGACGGCGCCTGTTGACCCAGCTGACGCGCAGGCTGTGAGGCTGGAGCTCTGTCCTCCACCCCGCAGCCCCTGGGCGGGGTGGGGGTGGGGAGTCCCAGAGCCGCCAGGCATGGCTGGCCCAGAGCCTGTGCGGGTGGGGGAGAGCCTGTGCGGGTGGGGAGGGCGGGCCGGCCTGTTGGGGGCCGCACTGGGAGGTGCCTGGCTGTGTGCAGGAGCTGCTCCTCCTGCGCGTCGGAGTGCGCCTGTACCTGGGCATCTACAGGCTGGCAGTGTCTGATTCCCTGCTCCTGCGTTTGTCTGGGGGTTCCAGCATCGAGTGTGCGTGTGAGACCTCCTCGAGCCCCAGCCTCAGGCAGGGCTAGGATGGCAACCTGGCCTCTGGGGACAAGAGCCTAGCTGACTTGCAGGAACCAATTCTATGTCCTTCCCCAGGTCCCAAAGAAAGGGCAGGCTGGGCACAGGGACGCCTGCGTCCCTTCTCTGCTGCTCCCAGGACTGGTCCCTTGCACGACAGAGGCTCCCCTCAGCTGGGCTGGTGCTGGCTCTGAGCTTGGGCACTGAGTAGGGGAGGAAGGACAGAGCTGGCTGGGGCCCCAGAGCATCGCTGGGGAAGAGGTGCCCTGCTGTGGACACCTTCGGAGTGTCTGAGGTGACAGGTGGGAACAAATCCTACTCTTCAGAGGGGGAGAAGTATCTAGTTTCATTTGTTTTGTTTGTGGAGGGAGGTGTAAGAGACAGGCACCCTTGATGAGCCCCTCTGGCAAGCTGGGCACTGCTCACTCACTGGCCTGGTGAGGGGGTGGGAGCCCAGGGGACCCTGTTGGGCAGGAAGGGTGTGGTGCGGAGGGCAGAGCAGTTCAGAGGACTGCACCCCTAGTTTGGAGCAGAGAAGGGCAGAGATTTTCCTGGCCCCAGGCTGTGCCCCCATTCCCAGGTGATGGGATCCCCAGGTCTGAGGGCAGGAGGCAGGTGTGGCCATCACGACTCCCCCAAGATCTCCCAGGCCTACCTCGGTTTCCCCAGCTTTTTTCCTGGGACCTTCTTTCCCCGGCTGTGAACAGGGGACATCTCTCCTGTTTTTTCTGTGGCAAGAAGACATGCACGAGTAGAGAAAATAATTTAATAAAGAAACAGCGAGGTGCGTTCTCTACACCCAGTCTCAAAAGCAGCTTCTCTGGTTTTAGAAAAGAACCCCCCGGAAAGCTGTAGGTGTTGCGTCCCTCCCTAGCCAAACTCCCGCTGTCCTCCGAGCGCCCACCACGAGGCTCAGCAGCTCCATGGCAGAGGCGGGGAGACCCCGGCCCAGGATGCAGAAGGGGCTGGCCCGGGGTCACACGCTGAGGTAGCGGCAGTGTTGGGCCAGACCTGCCACGGGGCTGTGCTGGGGCTGTGCTCTCCCTCCCTGCCTCCCTGAAGCCTGAGGGGCTGGGGCAGTCCCCAAGCACCCCCTCCTGGACTCCAGCTCTGGCACAGGGTCCGCTCTGCAGGATGGGGTGCTCCCCAGAGAGAAAAGGAGGTGCAGATGACTAAGCCCTCCCCGTGCCCCCGGGCGAGGGCGAGGACCAGGCGTGGGCTTCTCAATTTGCCCGGCGTGGGAGACTGATTTCATGTGGATTGTCTCGAGTCCTGAGATGACAGCAAGGTAGTTCCCAGAGGGCTGGTGAGTTCCGTGGGGTGGTGTGCACGCCACGGGGTGGGCAGTCCCTGAGGGGCCTCCGAGTGCCCATTCCAGGCATGAGGGCAGCAAGAGGGAGTAAGGGCTCCAGGCTGGGTGGGTCAGGGCACAGCTGCCAGCTGGCGGGGTGTGGGCAGGAGCAGCAGTGCCCCGCGAGGGCCCTTGCCTTCTCAGAGCAGAAATGGCCGATGCTCGAGGCCCCAGAATGGACAGGCTCAGGACCCAGTGGACAGGCCACCACGTAACAGGTCTCATGGGGAAATACTGTCCTCCCAGAGTCCCTGCCAAGACCTAATGCTCCTGGCACACGAAGCAGGCTGGGACACGTGGAGACCCCCAGGTCAAGGACCCTGGGGCTCGGGGGTCTCAAGGTTGCCCCTCTAAGAAGCCTGCTCCCTGGGCTGCAGAGAGCTGTGGAGTTCCTGGTACCAGCCTGGGGTACGCCCTTCCGCTCCTGGGGCCTGCGGTCAGTCCAGGCGTCCTTGGGTCACTGCAGGGTGCAGGCTGTGTGGGGAGCAGGGAGGGTCAGTCCCGGTCTGCAGCACTTGAGCAGGTCCCAGGGCTGCCCCCAGCCCACCCCACCCCACCCCTCCCTGCGTGGAGGGTCAGCCCTCAGGGCAGGACTCACAGCTGCGGACAGACTCGGACAGCCCCTCTTTGTCCAGAGAATCCGCTTCCCAGCGAGACTCCTTCATCTGTGGGTGTGGGCACGGCGAAGCAGGGTTAGTGGCAGCCAGAGGCCGACAGCCCTGGGAACCAGGAGTGTGGAGACGGGACTGGGATGGGGTCTAGAGGGAGATGCATGGGGGTGGGGCGGAGGGCTGGCACAGGCCGCACAGCCATACCCACCTTGATCTGCTCCTTCAGGCACTCAGCTCGAGCCATGAGGGTCTGAACCTGCCACGGGAGCACATGCCCACGGGTGGGCATGGGGATCAAAACCGGGCTCCTCCTCACCCCAGGCTCTCCAGAACCCTCTGCCCCAATGCAGTCCCTTATCTGCTCTCCCTCCTCCGGGAGGCCTTCCTGACTGCACCGCCCAGCTGGCTGCCTGCTGCTGGGTTCCCTGATCCCGGCTATCTCGTGGCCCAACCTGAGCACCCTAGCCCTGATGGCGCATGGGCCGCTGAGGTTCAGAACACCCAGAGGGAGTTGGAAGAGATCCCCACTGTCGGGCAGATTAGAAGGGGAGGAGGGAGCCCCCAACCCTCCTGAGCCGGTGGGCACCTCAGCATGCAGCAGCTCCCGCCTGCGGCCTGAGGGCTCCGCTGTAAAGAGAGGGCACGTGGTGAGGTCGGGCAGTGGCCAGGGCCGGGGCAGGGTGACGGGGCCTCACCGGCCAGCAGCAGCAGCAGCTCCCCCAGCCCGTGCTGGTACAGGTCCAGGGCATCCTGCTCCTTGCCAGCTTCCTCCTCCTGCAGCGACGGGGCACAGGTGGGCTGCGGTCCCCACCGGAGTCCTCCCTGCCCCAGGACCCTCCCCCTGGGCACGCACCTTGGCCATGGCAGCCGAAGCCACGTCTAGGGCAGCGAGGAGGCGTGGCTTGTCGCGGGCCATCTCTGCGGTGAGAGGCTCAGGGTGAGGGGAGCAGTCCGTCTCCCCGGGGAGCCTGCCCCATGGCCGGGCACCCACGCCTACCTCGGAGCAGGCCCCGGGCAGAGGTGCCCTGCCGCAGCAGGGCCTGGTTGGAGGACGAGACGATGGCCTTGAGCTCCTCGGCCCGGGACACGTACTGCCCCACCTGTGGGAGGGCCAGGTCAGTGACTGCTCCCAGCTGTGAGCACATCCGGGGACGTTCCTGTGTGAAGACAGCCAGTCCCCGGAAACCCCAGGGCCTCGTCCTCTCCCTGCACCCCCACTGGTGTGCTCTTGGGGCTCTCACTCACCCACCTTTGCCTTAATTGCCTCCTTCCGCTGGGTGTCCACCTCGTCTGCAGAAGGTGGGGCGTGTGTGAGGGATCTGGGAGGGGGGACCCCGGCCCACACCGAACCCTCCGGAACCCCCCAAAGCATTGCATTCTGGGTTTAGGCTCTGCTTCTCCCACAAGCTCCCAGATGGGGCACTCCTGGATCCGTCCTCCACAGGGACCGCGGGCCCACCCTGTGCCCGGGGCCGCGCTCGGCCACTCACAGTGTAGGGCCGGCACCAGGAAGTCCAGGGCCTGGCAGTAGAGAGACAGGGCGGCCGCGGCGTCACCCTCCTGGTCCTTCTTCACAGCCTGCACCACCAGCGAGGTCTGGGGCCAGGCAGGGCGGGGGTCAGGTGCCTCCCTGCCTCCCCGACACCACGGCCACTCTGCCTGGTGAGACCCCAGCCGGCCCTCGCCCGCCCATCCCTGCTGGCCTGCTCACCGCGCGTGCCAGGCTCTCCCCACTGGGCATATGCTCCAGGTCCACCCAGGGGTGGGCGAAGAAGTCCTGGAAGGAGATGCGCCGGCCAGGGTCCCGCTCCAGAAGCCGCCGCAGCAGGTCCCGGCAGTCTCGGGAGAGCGGGGGCCGCAGCGGGAGCTGGGCCGGGTGGGGGGCAGGTCATGCTGGGCTCTGACACCTCGGCCCCCAGCCCAGAGACCTGTCAGGACAACCCTCAGCCCCTCAGGCAAAGCTCTGAGACCCAGAGGACAAGATCAGCTGCAGACGGTGACAGTGACAAAGTCAGCAGAGGCCAGGCTCCTGCCCAGGCCCTCAGGGGGACCCTGGGCTGCTGGAGAGCCCTGTTTAGGGGCCAGCCCTCCCCTGGACTACGCTTCTGGGGAGGCTGGCCTGGCTCTGCCGTGGGCTCTCCTCACAGAAGCCCGCCTATGCTCTGTGGGGCAGGCTCCCTGCTGCCTGCCGGGGGCTGATCTGGGTCCCTGGGACAGACAGAGTCTCGACTTCTATAAGGCCCCACCACCAGGAGGGAGCTCAGTGCCTGCACCCCAGACTGTACAGATGGACAGAGGTCCAGAACCTTAGGGCCCTGACTCCCCCTGCCCCCTACGGTTGCCAGGGCCCTGTCAGACCCACCTCTATGACCCGGTTGCTGCGGATCTTCTCTTCCAGCTCCAAGAATGACCTGGAGGCAAAGGGGGGCTGCCCAAAGAGGGCTTCTGTGGGAGGGAGACAGAGGGGCTGTGAGCAGGGGGTGGGTCGAACCTGGTTTGACTCATTCCTCGGGCAGGGCCCACCACCCCTCAGAGCAGGGGCTGGGCCAGAAATCAGCCTCACCAGGCCCTTAGGGAGTGGCCCCAAGGGCCTGCCCAAGGACGCGCAGTGCTGGCCCCAGGAGGGGGGACAGGCTCTCACCGTACAGGATGACCCCCACGGACCAGAGGTCCACGCGGGCGTCGTACTGCCGCCGGCACACCATCTCGGGGGCCATGTAGAGGGGGGAGCCGCGGAGCACGTGTTTCTCGTCCCACGGAGACATGTGCTGTGCGAAGCCGAAGTCTGTAGGCAGAAGCCAGATGGCAGGGCTCAGGTACATGGCCGTGCTGGCCTGGGAGCCCTGGAGGGCCCCTCCACTTCCAGACTCAGAGGGTCAATGCTGCTTCCCAGTCTGTGGCCACCCTCTCCTGGGGTGCACATCCCACATGGTCCTCAGACACCTTTTCCCCCTGAAACCCACCGGGCCACACAGCTATGTGGTCATGCCATGCCCTGCACTCTCCCAGAGAGCTTGGCTTATACCATGCCCTCTGGCCCCTGGCACAAGAAAATTCTCATCCAAGTTCTGTTGGCCCCCTACTTTCCCATGCCACCACAGACTGAGTCAGTTTGAACCCCAATCCTGACGACTGACCAAGGCTGTGTGATCAGCATCACACCCTGAACCCTGGCACTGTCCCCAGACAGAGCCCCAGACCTGGCCACAGGCTGAGCCCTGACTCTACCCACACACAGGGGACTTGAGTGCAGGCAGCCTGAGGGTGGGCCCCTTTCGGTGATGGGGCCGGGCCCTGACCTCCGGCCTGTCCCTGTGTGATGACTCAACAGAAGGCCCCGCAACAGCCAGCACTGTGCGGTGAGCCCTGGCACCGGAGGTGTCTGCACCCTCCCTGAGCCTCCGTCCCGTCCCAGACGCAGACCTGCCAGTTTCAGGTGGGGCTTCTCCAAGGAGCTCAGCAGGATGTTCTGTGGCTTCAGGTCCAGGTGGGCGATGTTCCGCTCATGCAGAAACTGCAGGGCACTCGCTGGGGGCAGGATGGGTGCAGAGACAGGTCAGAGGGGACGTCTGTCACCTGGCCTTCACATTCCCAGGCCTGTGCCCGTCTCTTCCACTTGCATGTTCTGGCCTGGCTGGTCCAGAAATGCTTTGTGGCCAGCACCAGGCTCCTGACACTTCTAAGAGGTTGCAGCCCCACCTGAAACGTCCGCCTCCCTCCCTTCTGCCACTTCACAACTCGCTCCTCCTCCGGTATAGGGCGTGTACGCTCATCAGAGAGACAGAGAGAGAGTGAGACAGAAAGTGAAAAATCACCCCCTGGGGGTATGGCCATGCTTCAATCCCTTCTCCTCCATTCTCACTGTGGGATATGGGGCATGCACACACATGTGCCCGGCATGAGTGTCAAATCTCTGGCTCTGGGACACAAACTTGCTGGCCACGTGGGAATCCAGTGGTTAGCCACGTGGGAGTCCAGCAATGTAACCATGACGCCATCTGCTGGTCTCAAATAAATAATTCATAAGAAAATAAAAATCCAAGCTGGGGAGGGTCCCAGGACCCTGGCAGGACACCCTAGCAGGCCAGCCAGCGACCCCGATCCCATGTGCATGTATGTGCATGTACGTGTGTGTAGGGGGAAGAGAACCTCAGTCCCACTGATTGCAGGAAGACAAGCGAATGCTACCAAACCACCACCAGCGAGGGAAAGACAGCTTTCTTTTTCCTTTTCTCTTGGGCAGGAGACCACTGCGAGGCTTGCCAGGGTTCTACACCTGGGGCAGGGGTGGGGGCGGAGGGGCAGAGAACATGAGAAAGTCAGAGGCTCTCACCCAACTGCTGCATGAAGATTCGAGCCACCTTCTCTGGCAGAATCCTGCGAGCATGGATGAAGCGGGACAGGTCGCCCCCTGCGCAGAATTCCATGATGAGGTAGATGTTGTCGCTGTCCCACTGTGGTTAGAGGCAGAGAGGCAGCCTGAAGCCAGCGTCCCTTCCCCAGCCGCCTCTGGGGGCGGCCCCACCCCAGGCGCGCACCTGGAAGTCTTTCAGCTGCACGATATGGGGGTGTCGAATGCCCTTGAGGATCTCGATCTCCGTCAGGAGGTTTTCCACTGATGCCTTGTTCAGACTCTTCTTGGCCACACACTTTATGGCCACTACCTCGCGAGTGTCCTTCTGAGGGGACAGGAGACTTGGGGGCTCTGGCTGGAAGGGCTCTGGTTCCCTCTGTCCCCTCCCGGCCTGCCGGTTCCTTCCACACCGGCAGCCTGGCTCTCCAGCCCAGCCTGGGTGCTCTGAGCCGCGCGCAGTAATCAGCTCCGCATTCTGCATTCCCGGGCGCCCATGAGGCTGCGCTGAGCGCTCGGGGCCCACTCCGCCTCCTAACTGGGTCCGGCCTTGCAGAGCCGGCCCAGGCTCCTCCCAGCCCACCGGGCAGCTTCCGTTTTGAGCCCGTTTTTCAGTCCCTGACAGCCTAGGCGACAGCCAGGTCTGCACCTGCCCCTCCAGACAAAGCAGCGATGTGTACATGTGTGTTTGGGGACCTCGGAGCGGCGGTCAGCTCCGACCTGCTCCGCCGAGGGAGCTCGGGCATCCTGGGCCTACCAGCCCGCAATCCTCTTCTGGTCTCCCCGGCGGCAACCACGGGGCTGCTCCGGGATGGCGGGCCCAGGGGCCCCTCCGGGAGGCCCGCCCACACCCACCTTGGCGTAGGCCTTGTACACCGTGGCGTACGTGCCACTGCCCAGGCGCTCGGTGAGGATGAAGCCGTCTAGCCGCGGGGGGCCCCAGCCGGGCCCTGCCATCCCGCCTGCCCGGTGCCCGCAGCCAGGAGCTTCCTGGTTGCTAGCCCGGGTTCCGGCGGGGAGCGGAGCGGGGAGAACCGGGCGGAGAGACTGGACTCCACGCTGCCCCCAGCGCCGCCCTCCGGAAGTGCGGCTCGCAGGGCGGGGCCAGTGGGGGCGAGGCTCCGCCCCTAAGGCTCCTCCCCGGCGCTTGCCCTGCCTCTACTCGCGCGAGGTGCCCGCAGATCCGCGTCTCTGCGAGATCCATTTGGGCACCCTGAGGCCGCTGCGGGCGGGGACAGCAGACGCTGCTAACCCAGGGAATTCTACCAAGGTGCGAAAAGTATCCCGGAAGTCAGAAGGAGCCCAGCTGAGCAGGTATGTGGCTGGAGGGAGGATATTCCACCCCCCCACCCCCCCCACCCCGTTATCTCCCCCAAAGACCAGCAGCTCTGGAAGTACTGAGATGTGACCGTGCCTCTTCCCTCTGGAAGAGGCCACGCTGCCTTCTCCAGGCCTTCTGTCTGCCTTTCATTCCTCTGAGGAAAGGGACCGTCCACAGAGGTGAGGGGCTCGACCAGCCAGGTGGCACCTAAATTGCTCCAGGAGGGCCTCTGCCCCTTTCCCAGTGGACCACACGTCCTCCCGAGTCCACCACACGAGGGTCAGTGTTGTCTGAAAATGTCTTTTTATTTAAGCACAAAAATCGAGATATAACATATACATTTGTACATGGAGAAAAAATACCAGAAAGGCATTTATAAAACCCTGGCCCTGTCACTGTCATTCAGTGGCTCTGGGCTCCAGAGGGCTGACAGCCCAGGTCTGCCGGAGAGTGCACCCAGGCCAGAGGCAGGGGGGTGGCCAGCTTGGTGAGAAGTTCCAGCGGTCCACAGCCACTCTGCAGGTTTTAAGGGTGGACTCCTGGGTACCCATCACAGTGACCCCCCCGGGAATCCCCAGGGCCAGTGGAAGGGGCCCTAGACTGCACTCAGGGCACAGAGGTAACCCTGGACTAGTCTGGCTCCTCAGTCCCACCTGCAATCTGCAGGGCTGCACTGACGGCCTGGCCTCGCTCAGAGTCGTGCAAGCTGGATACTGCCGGCGGAGGGGCGGCGTGGGGGGAGATTGAGGCTAAGGCAAGGGCAGCTGTCCCTCTCGAGTCCAGAGGACAGTCAGAAAGGCTGGGGGGACACGCTGGGGCAGTGTCCTCTCCTGCCTCACTTTCAAATGTCAGCCAACTCTACTGCACATTCAGGGTCGGAAAAGGGTGCAAAGGGCCCTGGGGGCACGAGGTCCCACCCACACTGGGACGAGGCAGAGCCTGAAAGGGCCACAAATCTGCTGAGGGCTTGGGGCAGGAGGAGCCTGGGGCAGCCAGGCCAGAGACCACCCCAGAGTGACCTGGGGAACAAAGCTGTCCACCACCAGACTGCCTTGCCAGGTGGAGCCCGCAGGCGGCTTATCCCCACCAGACGGGAAGGGTGGTGCTGTGGCCACAGGCCGTGTGCAGCCAGGTTCAGGCCAGGCCTGCTGGGAGGAGTGGGTCCCAGGACACTGGAGGAGGCCCTAGCAGGTCGGCCAGTGATCCAGACCCCGTGGGCATGGGTGTGCATGTGTGTGCATGTGTGTGGGTAGTGGGGAGAGCACTTCAGTCCCACTGATTCCAGGGAGACAAAGGAATCCTACCAAACCACCACCAGAGAGGGAAAGACAGCTTTTTTTTTTTCTTTTCTCTTAAGTAAAAAGTCCCTGTCCCTCCCTTCTCCTGGTGGAAGGGACAGCTGGTGGCTGAGGAAGGAGGAAGAGCCATGGCAAGGCCCTCGCCAGGTCTGTGCCAGGCACAGCCACCAGATAAGGCACCGCGGAAAGTGCAGCTCAGAAGGCAGGCAGGCGAGAGGGGAGGCTGGGCCACGGGCGGTCAGAGGACTAATTGCCCTGGAAGGCGCTTTGGGCAGCCGACGAGGCAGCACTGCGGAAGGTCCTGTTGCTGAAGATGCCCTGGGAAAACTCCTCCTGGGCCTGCTGGAAGCTGGCCCCCGTCCGGCGGTATAGGGAGTGCACCTGGGAAAGGAAGCTGGGTGAGAGGGGCCTGTCCTTGGGCCATCCAGGCTCTACTCAGAGTCTTGCACAAAGGCACTCGACCTTTGGGGACCCAGGAAGCCTGGCTGCAGGGGAGACACCCTGTGGGAAGGGGGCAGGGGTCTGCCCTCGGACTCGCAGCAGGGCGAGCTCCCACCACTCACTCGCTTCAGGAGGAAGAGGGAGAGCGCGGCACACAGGGTGAAGAAGCCAGCCACCACCATCATGATGATCGACACGGCCAACGACTCGTGCTCCAGCGTGGACAGGGCTGCGATCCAACCACTGCAAAGGGGAGCAGGGAACATGGACAGAGCCCACAGGGCCCCGCCAAGAGCACTTCTCCAAGTGTGGCGTCCCAACCACTGCCTCGGCATCTCCCTGCACATGGCGAGTCTGCGGGCCGGAAGGTCTTGGACCGTGAGTGTAACCAGCAGGCCTCCGTGAAGATGCAGCCCTTTGACCGTGGGCTTCCCAACCTCTAGCACTGGGAGCCAACCTTTCCTGCCTGTAAGGGACCAGGCCGTGGCACTGTTACAGCAGCACAGAATGGACTGTGAGGGTTGGCGAGGACGTGGGGAGATGGACCCTCACGTCGCTGGTGGGAACAGTTAAGTGGTTCCTCAGAATCTAACACAGAATGGCCACACAGCACAGCCGCTGTACTCCTGGGTCGATTTCAAAAGAAGTGAGAATGGAGTCAAACACTTAGACTCCGGTGTGCAGAGGAGCACTAATCCCAGCGGCAAAAAAGTGGAAACGGGCTGGCAGGTGGGGTGTGGTTAACGGTGCTGGACTCTCAGATGGCCAACCATGGTTCAAGTCCCAGACCTGGTGGCTTGCTTTCTCACTCTCTGGTAAAAATTTAAAATAAATAAATATACGCCAACTGCTGGTCACCTAAATACAATAATTCTTAGAAAGAAAAGTGGAAACCACCCAAATGTCCACCAGCCAACCAACGGACAAAGCACAGTACGCCCCACGATGGCACACCACCCCGCCCCAGAAAGGACGGAGCGCTGGCCGTGCTCTGCATGGATGAACCTAGCAACACGACGGAAGAAGCAAGGCCACGCCCCGTATGGTTCCAGAGGTAGGAGTGTCCAGGCCAGGCCAGGCCCCAGAGCAGAAGCGTGGTCCGATGGGTGGCTGCCAGGGCTCAGGGAAGGAAGCAGGAGGTGGGACCCCATGGGGGTGCAGTTTCTCCCTGGGGCGATACAGACGTCCTAGAACTGGACGGGGCTGTGACCGCAGGCGCTGTGAGTGCCAAATGCCACGGGACTGTACCCTTTGGGAGGCGTCAGTGGTAGAGAAAGTGGGAAATGCTGTGTGTGACAGCTGAGGATGCGACGGGGGTTACACCACCTGCAGGTGCGAGTTGTAAAGTAGGATGAGAAAATGGTGACGGGAGGTCCCAGAAAGGCCTGGGAGGCTGGAGGCTGCAGAGCCATCCTGGCCTACAAGTCGGACCCAGCCCAGGACGCAAGCAGCACTTAGTAACCACAGCCTTCCGTTTTTCTGAGCGAGGGGATTTTGTTATAGGGCACGTACACTTGCCAGAAGGACAGAAAGCGGGAAATCACCCCCCCCCCCGGGGGGAGGCGCGGGCGCAACTCCCCCCAATGGCCGTGCCGCAATCCCCTCTCTTCCATTCTCCTCTCAGGATCTTGGGCACATATGCCCACGTGCCCAGTGTGAGTTTAAGCCACCGGATCTGGGACTTGAACTGCGGGCGGCTACATGGGAGTCCAGCAACACAACCATTATGCCAACTGCTGGTCCCTAACCACCGCCTTTCTAAGAGCCTCTCACTTGGGGAATGGGAAATGAAACCACGTCAGTGACCAAAAGTGTCCAGAGCAGAAACGGCAGGGCGGAGAAGGGGGCGGTGGGTGGGCCGCATGCCCTTGCTCGGGATGCGAGTCGGCCCTCCTCCCCCCACCTCTCTGGACTTGCCAGCTCTGCCAAAGGGAGGCAACCCGAGCAGTGCCGCCCTTCCAGGCACAGGCTCTCAGCCAAGTGCCAGCTGACCTTTCTGCAATGCTCCCTGTGCACTGGGAGAGACGGGAAAACAGCTTCTCTTCTTGTGACCGGCTGAGCCGAGGACTCAGGTGCCCAGGACAGTCCGGCCAGCCACAAGCTCGAGAGAGGGCGCAGGCAGCAGCCTGTCCGGAGGAGGATAGGGCCTATCTCTTGACGTTTTGAGGCTGCTGGAAATACGTGCAGCTCAGGGTCTGCACAGGCCAGGTGCCCATCAGCCCTGGAGGGTGTGCCCGGAAAAAAGGCAGAGCCTGCAATCCAGGCCAGGGCACAGCCCTGGGGGCTTGAAGACGCCGGCCATGTTTAGCCCTGACACTTGAGGAAAGGGGACCCAGGAAAGACAGGGCGTGGTTACGTGGGGCCATGGCAGATCCCAGCGGCCGGGCCACCCCTCCCCGCTGGGGTAGCAGTAGTCGTCTGTGGGGCTCTCTAGAAGACAGGGCAAGAGCTGAGCCCCACATCCAAGGCCTCACCCCCGTGACACCCCAGGTCTCACCTATCCCCCAGGCCAGGGATGCCAACCAGCTGAATGATGTAGATCCCTATTTGACAAAAAAATACAAAGAAGAACACGAAGAAGCTGAAGGAGTTGTCGGACCTGTGGAGAGAGGGCAGGCAGTCAGGAGGGCGCCTAGGGCCACAGTCCTCCACATTCCTCGCTGGGCTCACATCCCACCAAGAGGCAGGAGGGCCCGAGGCGGAGCTCCGGGGGACCAGCCGCTGTCCACAAGGACCTGCCCACCTGGCATCTGCCCCGTAAGCAAGAAGGCCCTGCTTTTCTCTGCATTCCCAGGTAAGGGGTTACGCTCACACCTTCCTCAGGAGCAGGTAAAGCTGCTCCCACAAGGACAACAAAGAGCCTACCTCTCGTTCTCCTGCCATATTTATTTGCATATTATTGGGCTGTTGGAAAAGTCGTGATGTATTTTTGCATAAAGACATAGAAAAATATGTCATGAGTTTTCTGATGACCCAATATAACAGCAAAAGAAAGGCACGAATCTCTAAGACTGAAACCAGAAGCCTGGTGAAAGGTGTGTGGGGAGGAGGGAACACCTGATAAAATGCCTCCGGGCTTGAGCACTAGAGGGTGGAATGCAGGGAGGCGCAGGCCCTGCCTTAGACGTGTGGGGGTTCCTTGGGCCTGCTGGGTTTCCAGCCCTAAAAGTGTGCACCTGAGCGGCCAGCAGGTGGTGTGCTGTGTGTGACAGCTGGTTAAGGCACTGGATCCCACATGGCCGACTGTGTGGTTCGAGCCTTGGACCCTGTGGTTTTTTGGGGAAAAAAACAAAGCATGCTAGCAGTGGGTCCGTACATGTCCAAAATCTTGAGAGAATTAGAGAAGGGACTGTGGTGTGGCCATCCCCCCAGGGGAACTTCTCGCTTTTCCTCTCTCTCTGATGAGCACACATGCCCGGTAGCATTAAAAATAGAAAAGCATCCCCTTGAGGTACGAGTCAGCCCCCAGGGCCGTGCGGTCACCATGAATGCCCGCGCACATGGTACTGGCCCAGGCACTGTGCTCACGTTGCTCGCGTGTGTGGGAGCAGGAGTCAGCAGAGAGGCCATTGAGAGCGCCTGTCTGAAGCTACGAGGGCAGCAGCCTCCGGTCAGAGGGCAGTTCCCTAAAGAGGGCCCCCTCGGCCCAGGGATGGAATATCACTGTCTCAGTCAGGCCGGGAGCAGTGTGGTGGTGGGCAGGGTCTAAGGCCAAGAACAGGGCCCAGCCCCGACGTGGGCACGACCACAGCACAGCACGGCTCCTGGTCGCTGTCTGCCCTGGCTGTGGGTGGGGATGGAGAACTGCACTCCCCATCACTCTGTTCTGCTCCAAGACCGCGCTGGTGCTCCAGAGCTAGCCCTCAACTGCACCTGGGCACTGGCCACATGCTGCCCGCTGCCCAGCCCCCCTCACCTGAAAGCCTTGTAGATGGGCCGGTACCAACATAGGAAGGCACAGGGGGTGAAGATCAGAAACCACAGGATCGAGAGGCCGAAGTCCACGCCCTTGGAGCCGTCCCCCGTGAACCAGGCCAGGCAGGCCAGCAGGTTCAGGAACAGGGTCACTGAGTGCACTGGGAGGACAGAGCAGAGAGGGCTGCAAGGAGGCTGGGGGCCCCACCCGAGCCCTGCCCAGGAGAGGAGGAGAGGAGGCAGGTCCCCGCTGTGAGAGCAGTGTAGGCACCGGAGACACCCGTGCCAGGCAGGGACCTGCTCACGTGTCCTCTCAAATCCCGGTTTTCTGAGCCCTCAAAACAGGGACCAAGCTAAATACTGGAGGGGTGATGGGGCCCCAAGTGTTTAGGAGGTGGGTGTGGTGGGGTGCAGCTCGGGGCTGATCCCTGGGGAACACGGTCTATCTCGGCATCTCTTTTCCCTGGCCCCTGATGGCCTGCAGGAAAGGGCGGCTTTTACCTGCGGAGGGCCTGGCAGTGCAATGAGCTCCACGGGGACTTGTGAGTCTCTGGCCAGCCCCACCCTACCTGCTCTGTGGTCTGAACTACCTCTGTATCCGAGGTCCCCAGACAGAGCGGTCTAAGTGCAGAAGGGACCTCGCCATGCCAGCCCAGGCACAGGGAAGGCTGGAGTCTGCAGAAAGTCTGTGCCCCGTGAGGAGCAGCCACGCCAGGGCAGGCTCCCAGCCACACCCATCACCCTCGAGCTCGGTGGGCAGCGCACTCACACATCCAGAGGTAGTAGAGCATCTTGCATATCCGCTGGTAGTCGGCAGGGATCTCCGTGGAGAAGTCCTGGTAGAAGCAGGGCCTGATGGGGCACCATGAGGGCAGCGGCGGCCAGTTGTTCTCTCTCACTGTGTGGGAAGAGGCGAGGGCCCAGTCTCAGCCCAGTTCATGGCCAACCCGTGGCTTCCTGAGGGGCCCCGACAAGCAGGGCTTGGAGTCTTCAAGGAGCACAGTGTGGGGCAGGGAGGTAATGGGACCTAGGACACCCACATACACACTCCCAGGAGAAGGCCCCCGGAGTGCTGGTTATCAGAGCCAAGCAGCCTGGGCAGTCATTTGTATCAACAGTCAGCCCACACGCACAACGACCAGGGACACAGCAAGGGCAAGGGGCCATGGGACCATCAACCCGATGCTGTCAGAGAACCAGAGCATTTTAGGGCTGGGAAGGAGTGCAGAGACAATCCACACCCACTGGGACTCCACTGCAGGGTGCCTGACTCCGCCTCACCGCTCTCCCCAGGAGGAGCCGCCTTCTGAGCTGAGTAAGAGTGCTCCACGTTCAGTGGTGGCATCTGGAGGACCAGCCAGGGTGCATGGGGAGGGCCCTCTGGGCAGGGCTCAGGACACCGTCCTGTGCCAGGGAGACCCCAGGCAGCCTCTTACCGTGCAGGCTGGCCATGGTGTTCTGCAGCTCCCGCTCCTTGCGGTCCAGCTCGGCGGCCTTCCGGTCCAGCTCTTCCTGCTGCCGGAGCAGGCCTGCTTGGGCTGCAGATGCCACAGCCTGGAGGGAGCAGGGCAGGTGGGGCAGGGGTGGCCGGACACAAGAGACAGAGGGACAGTGTCAGCCTGGGCAGGCAGTCTGAGGGGCCTTGCAGGCAGGAGAGCCAGCAGAGGGTCCCAGAAGCAGTTGCAGCCCCACAGTGCTGGGCACCAGAGACCACAAGAGAGAGGCCACGACGGCCTATCCACTGCCTGGCACCACCTCTGGCCCTGTGGCCATTACCAAGGCCCTCCTCTCCCCTTCGCCCACAGCCTGAGGTAGGAGACCCCAGTGGCTTCCCCTCCTCTCTGGAACCCAGGCACAGTTCGGTTACAGTTACCTTTCGGGTGATAGCGAAGCGGAGACCTCACAAGGGACTAACCTCTAGCCAGAAAGCAGAGACCTAAGCCTCATCTGAGATCCTGGACGCTGTGTGTGTGAGAGCAACAGTGCAAACCTGCTGGTAGTCAGTGTGCAGGGGACCCTGCAGTGCGGCCTGTGTGACCTGTACCTTGGGATCTGCATTTGAACATCACCCACCCACGCTCTACCCCTAGAAGCACCCTCTCGAGGTCCACTGGAACTGGGCGGAGCCCCTGAACTCGGCGGGCTAAACCTGAGGGTCCTTCAGCCGTGGCTAGCCTCTGCCTGGCTTCCATGTGTCGAGACTCAGCGTTTATCTCCCCTGCAGGCACAGCAGGGCCTAAGCGATGCAGTCAGGGACTGGGGTGTGGTTGGGTACAAGCTGGCACCCCGAGTTCCAGCCCGGGACCTGCCCCTGTGGCTGCAGCTGTGCTGGGCCAGATTCCTCCTAAAGAACGAGACCATGGTCCTTTTTAGGAAGCCGATACCAAACGGTCATTCTGCAGGATGACTGAGGCATGTATGCATGTGTGCACAGGCACGCCTCCAAAGAGAGATGCCCAAAGAGCTGCGGTGGCCTTTGAGAGGCGATTCCAGACATCGGGGGCAGAAGCAGGAGCAGACCTGACTCCGCTGTGCAGCTCATGGAGCACTCTTACTTAGCTCTGCTCCCAAGTCTGCAGCCTCGGCTGACAGGACCCCAGTCCCTGCGGCCCACCGCTCGGCTGACAACCCCTGCAGGTCAGGCTCACCTCACCTCCACAGGGCTCGAGGGCTATGTGAGGGCCCAGGGGCCCAGCACAGGCAGGGTCCAGGCACCCGGCCCCCCGCTCATCTACACTCAGCCTACCTTGGGAAGCTTTCGCATGTAGCTGTCTCTGAGAACACTATCTCCTCCTAGCAGCATCTGCCTCTCTGAGAGCGTGCTCACTGCCAGGAATCGGCTAGGCAGGAACTTGCCGGCCTGTCTAAGCAGGAGCTGCAACACACGACGCCATGTGGGTCCCGCCCGCGGGTGCCGAGGGGCGTGGGGGTGCAGAGCAGTGAGCCACAGAGTGCGCTGCCGGGCTCAAAGCAGGAAGAGGGGCACGGGGAAACAGCAAGGAGAGCAGGAGTAAACGAGGCAAGAAAAGACATCCTGGGCCTCAAGGAAGAGGGCACGAGCCAAAGGCCAGGAGGACCCGCATGGCACATGAGGACAATGGTCTCCCTGCACGCCGAGGCCCCGCCTGGTGAGTGGGGACTGGGTGAGGCTGCTGGTTGGCAGAGCGGTCCCTCCACTTGCAAGTGACCAGCTCCAAAGAAATAAGCAAGAGGGTCTTCGAAGGACACCAGGGAATAAGCCCTCTGCCTGTGTTACTGCCCCGCCCCACCCCTCCTCCTGCCTCGGGGCTTAGCTCCTGGTCTGGGCAGTCCCCGCTGGAGAGGAGAGGCCAAAGGCCTCTGTGCTGCCATACCTGGGGGGTTGGCTGGGCTGGTTCCACCGAGGGCTGCAGGACTGCCGGCTGCGAGGGCCCAGGGGGTTGGGCGACAGGCACGGTTGTGGCTGCATTTGTCTGTGGGACAGAGCACGGGAGGGGCGTGTGTGGGCTCTGCCAGGGGCACCCTGCAGGGTGGGGGTGTGCTCTGCCTGGAGGGCCACTCCTCTGGGCTGCCGGGAGCTTTCTCTGCAGCTTCTTGGCCACCGAGCCTCAGGTCACAGCAAAGGCCCCTAGCCCCGGCCTCAAAGGACCCCGAGCTCTCCAGCATCTCCTTGTCCTTGAGGGAGGGGCCCAGATGGTGGGTCCCCAGAGGAGACTCGCAGAGGCCTTTGGTGACTGCCCCACCTTACCCCACCCTGGTTTACTGTAGGACTGTTCCTCTGAGGACGGCAGCTTCTCAGAGCTGCTTCGGTGTTTGCAAGGCCCTCTGCCCCAGAGACCCCAGCACACCCCAGAGGACCCAGAGTGCACGCTCACCAACCTCGGAGAAGGGGTTGAATTCAGCCAGGCCACCCTGCGGGGCGTTAGTCAGCTGGGTCACGGAGGGATCCTGGGTGAGAGAGAGATGTTAGACACGGGGCAGGCAGGAGCCTGGGGCCAGGGGCCAGGGGCCAGTGACTGGCTGCAGCGAGGTTGCCGCGTACCCCGCAGTGCCCTGAGGAGCCTCTCCTGAAGGTTTCTGGACACGACGCAGGATGACAGACAGGTGTACGTGTACACATGCGCACACGCAACAAAAGGAGACGGTCCAAAGGGCTATGGTCACCCTCGCGAGGGGCAAGCAGGGGCAGACCTGACCCCGCTGTGCCACGCTCAGTCGCAGCTCTGCTCCCCACTGTCTACGGCTTCGGCCGACCAGGCCCCAGGTCCCGGCCCATCACTGGGTGAAACACCAAGCCACCCCTGCATGTCAGGCTCAGCTCACCTCCACGGGGCTCTAGGGCAGTGGGAGGGGCCTGGGGTCCAGCCCGGCTCTCTACACTCGGCCACCGCCTCCTCCCGGGGCTGTTCACCAGGCCTGCCGTCCCCTCTCTCTCTCTGGAGGAGGTTCAGATGCCATCCCAGAGGAGACCCCAGGCAAGCTGTCCACACCGAGGCCAGGTCCCCGGCCACCCCACATTTCCCCACAGGGAGTGGCTGCCGGTGTTTCAGGTGGTGGTCGTGGGAGGTGAAGGAGGCGCTGGGCCTGGGCTGACTCGTCTGGTCTCGCCCAGCCTTTGTGTCCTGGCTTTAAACTGCCCCACAGAAAGCATTTATTCCTCTTATTTTTTAAAGGCCAGTGTGAGGTTCTGGAACAAAAGCACGCTTTCAGCTGCCAATGCTAATTTCATTAAATCAGCCACGCTTGCTAGGAGAGAGGAGAGGCCCAGATGAAAATGCAAGAAAATGTTTTTGGTCTTTGGTGTTTTTCCCTTGGAGTCTTTTCAAAAAAAATGCAAAAATGTCCTCAGAATCCACTTTTCAGCCCTCCCTTTCTGTCTGATCTCTACACAGGGCTCCTGTCGCCTTTTCATTGGAGCTGCTCTTACAGGCCCTGGGCGGTCTGTCCGCACCCCGCCCCCTTCCCTGTACTAGGTGCCGCAGGGCACTGCAGGAGGGGCGGCCCCAGGCTCTGCACCTGGCCCTGGCCCTCACTGCTCTGCCAGAGGCTCCCATCCTTAGGCCCCCAGGAGGCCTCGCAGCCCCAGTGAACCTGATGCTCAGGACCCTCACCTCCACCAGCACGCCCCCTGGAAGCCTCGCAGCCCCAGTGAACCTGATGCTCAGGTTCCCCCCAACACACAGATGCAGACACTGACAGTCGCCGGGGAAGCAACCGGGTCCAGGACTCAAAGTGGCGCTTGCTCTCCCTACTCCGAACACCTAGAAAGCCGGGGACCAGCCCGGATGCACTCAGCTCCTCGACGGCGAGACTCTGACGGTCCCAGGGGCCAGCACAGAGAGAACACACAGCCCCAACTGCAGGCCTCATCCCTGCAGTCCCGGCCCGCTCCAGCCTGCTCTGCAACAGGGACTGTGGTGATGTCCCCTGCAGGACACCACGGCTCTGGTGGCTCCTGTGACTTGGACAAGGTGACACGGTGAGACCCAGGAGGCCACCTGAGGTTGAAGAGGCTGGCCCCGAGCTATTTCACGCTCGGGAGACTAGTGGTTTTCTCTGAATGAGCTGGCTTTCTGCAAGGAGATGTGGGGCTCATATCTGCTCCCCTGTGGCCGGAGCGAGTGAGCCAGGCTGACTGCTGACCTGGGCCATGCTGACTGGCCAGGACGGGGACCATTGGCCTTCACTGCTGTCACAAACAGGAAGTCAGTGCGTCGGGCTCCTTCCCCGCTCACTGAGCATGCGCTGGCCCATATGTGGTCGAGTAGTCACTTAAAAGAATGGTGAGGGACCAGCGGGTGGTGGTTCAGGCCGACAGACCCCACATGGCTAACTGTGCGGTCTGAGTCCCAGACTTGGAGGCTTGACAGACACGGTGGGCGTGTGTGTGTGCCCCAAATCCCCAGAGGAAGGAGAAATGGAGAAGGGACAGGCACGACCATGTCCCACGGGGATGCTTTCTCACTTTCCTCCTCTTCCTCACTGTGGTGAGGGCCGAGTTTCACCTGCAAGGAGAAGTGACGACCAGCCCGGAATGCCCCGCGGCCCGCGACTGCCTTGACCACGTTTATGAGCAACGCAGCGCTGAGCTCAGCTCCTCCCGCTCGGCGACCAGCGACAGGGTGAGGAACACACACACCACGGTGGACGGGACAGCTCTTGCCCTTCTGGAGTCGTCACCCAGTGGCAGAGGTAAGTGACACACCCGTGTGCAGGGATGGCTGCGGGGTGTGAAGAGATGGGAGGAGGGGCCGCAGCAGACACCTCGCAGGGCTCTGAGAAAGGTGGGGTCCCAGAGGGAGGCTCCCCTGCCCAGGGTGGGTGTGGTCTCTGTGGCTGGGGTGTGACACGAGGAAAGCGGCAGATGGAGGCGGACTCACGGGCAGAGCCGTAAGAAACACTGTTCACAGGTTTGGGACTCCTTCCCAGGCGTCTCGCACGTCCCGGCTTCCCCACCCTGCACTCCACCCGAGCTCCCGGGGAGGTTCATTTCCGGCTGCAAACATGCACTACGTAAAACCTCACGGACGAGACAACCCGGCTGCTCTCCCCGAGGGCAGTGGCCGTGTGTTGGAAAGTCTGTGAGGTCCCGTCTGCCTCGGAGGTGAGGCCGTGTACCACAGAGCAGAGGGCAAGCTTGGGCAAGCTTCCTGGAGTGGCATCCCGGGGGTGGCAGGCTGGGGCACACCGGAGGGGACTAGGCCCTCCTGGCTGAGAGCTGCAGTAGTGCCGGATCCATCCGATCCGATCGGTGGCAGTGAGGAGTCTGCAGTGCCCAGGGAAGGCAGGCAGTGGGCACAAGTTTGGGCACAGAGCTGACGTGGGTGACAGTGAGGACTGAACCGAGGGAAGGCGGCTGGCGTGGAGAAGGGGGCCACAGGCTCAGCAGCTCTGGGGCGGTGGGGAAGGGAAGGGGCTGGGGGGATTGCTAGCCTGGTTTGTCACCATTAACCAAGTTAAGTTGTCACAGGACAGGAGGAACAGGTTTTTCGAGGGTGGGGGCAGGGGTAGGAGAGAGCTGAGAAGACAGCGAGAGCCCGTGGAGTGCGGAATAGCTCTCGGCTGGAAAGGATGGAAACTAGTTTGAAGCTCAGGTGAGGGTGAGGACCGGCGGGCTACATCCAGGATGCCGTGCTGCCGTGTGGGTGCTGCCCTGCAGCCCCAGAAGGGAGGACTGGGCCGGGGACTGCACTGCGAGCACTCCTAAATGCATGGAAGGGAGAGTGAAGGTGGGCTGAGGGGCCGGGGATGGAGACAGTCCCAACAGACTGGCCAAACCGGCGTGGTCAGGGCAGCAGATGTGTCCCTGGCTCAGGGCTCCAGAGGAGGCCGCAGGGTCTAAGAGTGCGGAGGTGCCAGACTGCAGGGGTGACAGCAGAACATGGAAGAGCAGGGGAGAGAGGCAGGAGACTTTCTGTCCTCGTGGCTCCGTCCTCTGACATACCGTCTTCCCACCAGCCGGGCTTCCCGCCCTCAGTCCAAGCCCTCTCTGCCACAGGGCTCTGCTGCCCACCCCCTGAGGTCCACCAGTTCCTTAGGGGACTGCTGTCTGCTGCCCACGGTGTACTGTCCTCATCTGTGAGCACTCCGCTCTCCTGCCAGGCGGGCGCTCGGTGCCACGGACTGCAGACTCCTGCTCAGGCCTGTGGAGTAGAGGGCCTGGGTGGTGTGCACTGCGTGGGCATCGCAGAGGGGCACCTGCTGGAAGGTCACACCTGGCACGTGCCCAGCACTCTTTTCTCTCTTGGATCTTGGGCGTGCACGCACACGCGCCCAGTGTGAGTTTAAGCCACCGGGTCCAGGACTGGAACCGTGGTCGACTACATGAGAGTCCAGCGACATAGCCATTACGGCACCTGCTGGTCCCCCCCAGCACTCTTTTCTGAAGGAGTAGCCAGGGCTCCTTGCATGTCCTGGTTAAACATCACCATTGTGGAACACAAGACCATCCTGCACCAACTGCCCCCAAAGAATCCTTCAGGAAGCGTGGGGTCAAAGTTCACCTGGGTCCCGCCAAGGTCTCTCCAACACCCAGCCTGGCTCCAGGTGTCCACCACCAGGCGGGAGTAGCCCCGCTGGGGCAGGCGTCTGGAGTCAGTTAATCTGTAAGAACCCTGCCATTTTCAAATGTCCTGAACTCTTACTTCTGCTCCACGCAAAGTTCTCCAGGTCTGCTGGCAGGCCTGAGGGTGGCACCGTGTGGCAGACCCTCCCTGGGGGAGAAGCTCTAAGCCCTCCCAGTCCGTGCAGGGAGCTTCGTGCAACTTAGTTCACACCCGAATCACGTTTCTCCCACCTCTGTCTCCTCCCACAGGAGAGACATATTTCAAATCGTTGGGAAGCAGCCTGGGCACTGACTATCTTTGAACTGCTAGGAGGCAACGTGTGAAAGTGATACTGGGGACTTGGCAGCTCCGGGGCGCTGAAAGCGCCCTCTGTTCGGCAGCACCCCTCCTGCGCTCCCCCGCCTCGAGGGCAGCGCTGCCTGCCCAGGACAGTCTGGCAGAAGTGCTGAGCGGGAGAGCAGCCCTGGCATTTGCCTGGGTGGTCTGAGTCTCAGCGGGCTGCAGGCAAACAAAGCGGGCAGGACAGTGGCTCTCTTGAGCACTCCACCTCTTCCGTACCGATTAAGACAGAAACGGAAATTTTTTGTCTTAATACTGCAATCAGTATAAAGCAGGGACCCAAATACCCAGAGTACAGAGCACCGTGCCGTAATTAACCCAGGGACTAGGGTGCGCCTGGAAGTCATGACACCAGGCACTCTTGGTTTGCAGTTTCCTGCCCCCTCCGAGGGGCTGGTAAACCTCTGCCACTCGCTCGTGACTTGACTTCCCAGTCACAGCCTTTACTCTGCAGAAAGTCTAATAACCCCAACCACAGCTCGCGTGAGGGAGGGCATGGTGGAGGTGGGGCTAGGGGCTTGATAGGGAACTTGGTAAGGAAGGCACTCTGGCAGTGTCATGGGACAGCTCAGGAGTGTGCCGAAGGGACAAAGGGACGGACGGTTGAACGACTTAGAAAAACGCCGGGTCAGAGAAGGCTGAGCAAGCATCTTCATTGCAGGATTTCTTAGAGCCTTGAACAAACTAAGAAACATTGGCAATCTCAGAGAAATGGAGCAGGCAGCAATCCCCATCCCTATCTGAGCACAGGGCCCTGAGCTTTTCAGGTCTGGGGTTACTCAGGCCACAAGCTGCTTTGAAGTACTCCCCTTAAAAGCACCATGGGGGACCATCAGAGGGTATAGTGGTTACGCCCCTGGACTCCCATGCAGCTGACCACAGTCTGAGTCCCAGACCCAATGGCTTAAAACTCATGCCAGGCGTGTGTGCGTGCGTGCCCAAGATCCCCAGAGGAGAATGGAGGAGAAGGGACTGCGGCATGTCCATCCCACCTATGATTTCTCGCTTTCTGTCCCTCTGTCTGTCTCTCTCTTTCTGGTGAGCACATGTGCCCTTTAGCAAAAAACCTCTCCCTCCCCAAAAAATCTGTATTATTCTATCCCATCACCCTGGGAGAGAAAACAGTTCAGTTAATACTTTTTATTTAATTGCATTAATTGCCATTATTTTATTTTATTTTTTAAAGTTGACTAGAGAGAGAAAATAAGAAGGCAAGCTGCCAGGTCCAGGACTCGCACCATGGCCAGACACATGGGAGTCCAGCCGCCTTAACTGCCGCACCGCCTGCCGGCCCCAAGTTCAGCTAATCCTAATGTGTTACTTCATCATGACCAGTGCTCTCATTTCAAGAACGGTGGCAACACTGCTGGCATTCTGCTCTTTCCTAACCATCCGCAAGAACCCCAGGCCAGTTCAGCACCAATGTCTCAGCTTCCAAAACCTTTAAAACAGCACTGTCCCGGGAGAGACCCAGGTCTGCCAGCCCTGCTGCTCACCGTGGTGACTCCAGCACGTCCCATTCTCACTGGGGTCTTGGTTTCCTCATCTCTTAATGGGTGAGACTAGAGCCAGGCGTGTGTGCGTGCGTGCCCAAGATCCCCAGAGGAGAATGGAGGAGAAGGGACTGCGGCATGTCCATCCCACCTATGATTTCTCGCTTTCTGTCCCTCTGTCTGTCTCTCTCTTTCTGGTGAGCACATGTGCCCTTTAGCAAAAAACCTCTCCCTCCCCAAAAAATCTGTATTATTCTATCCCATCACCCTGGGAGAGAAAACAGTTCAGTTAATACTTTTTATTTAATTGCATTAATTGCCATTATTTTATTTTATTTTTTAAAGTTGACTAGAGAGAGAAAATAAGAAGGCAAGCTGCCAGGTCCAGGACTCGCACCATGGCCAGACACATGGGAGTCCAGCCGCCTTAACTGCCGCACCGCCTGCCGGCCCCAAGTTCAGCTAATCCTAATGTGTTACTTCATCATGACCAGTGCTCTCATTTCAAGAACGGTGGCAACACTGCTGGCATTCTGCTCTTTCCTAACCATCCGTAAGAACCCCAGGCCAGTTCAGCACCAATGTCTCAGCTTCCAAAACCTTTAAAACAGCACTGTCCCGGGAGAGACCCAGGTCTGCCAGCCCTGCTGCTCACCGTGGTGACTCCAGCACGTCCCATTCTCACTGGGGTCTTGGTTTCCTCATCTCTTAATGGGTGAGACTAGATTTCTGAGACGGCCCAGCAGCTCTGCAATGCTGAGGCCACATGGGGGTTTGGTTCTGGGTCAGCCTGTACCCATGCCTGTCATCTTGGCTAGCTGGAAAGGCTGGGGGAGGGTCATAGCAAGAATGCCCACCTCTGTCTTTCAAGAAATAAATAAAATCTAAAAGAATAGATCCCGGCGAATGTTCCCAGCTCCAAGAGTCAGCCATGAGCTGAAAACCAAGCATGTTTTTGCAGTGCACCATTACACGGGGTGGCAGGGAGAGCGACTTCCGCGGAGGCTGGTGAGCAGGAGGGTTCCCGAGTCTCCGGCCACTCCACCTGCTCTCTCCCGAGTTCTGTGCCAACACCCTGAGCAAATGAAGCCAGCCCACACCCTAGCACCCGAGGGCCATGGCTTCCCAGTCTTCCAGCCCTGGCGAGCAGGAAGTAGCCTCTACCATTTTAAGGACAGGCAGGGCAGCTCTGAGCAGGGGAAGGAGCGTGGGTATCACACCAAAGTGGCCTCTTCCCCCATGACTTTGTGCCAAGAGGAGAAGCCAGCCTGGGTTCGGAGCAGCCGCTCACTGCTTCCTACACCGGACTCCCTGCAGATGTGGCTGGCCCGCAGGCCCACAGCTGCTTCCTGTCCCCACATCCTGCGACTGCCTGAGGTCCGCCTGTCTTGTCTGAATGCAGAAGTTACTTATTTGCACAATCATTTCTGGAGCCTCAGATGTGGTTTAAGATGTTCAAGGGGGTACTGATAAATCGAGGAGAACGATCTTGCTCCAGGCTAGCCTGGGGGAACAACTCCCTGTATCCTGGGACAGCTGACGGCCCCTGACCATTTCTGATTCTGACAGGGGGGAAAAAAAGGCAACTCATGGCACACCGAAAACTACCAGAGCTTTACTAAAACCCTAACCCCAGTGTTATACAACGGTCTTGTAATTAGAGCTAAACAGTTACCAGAAGACGCTGGCAGCGAAAAAATAAAAATGTTCTCTCTTTCCTCAGTTATTGGAGATGGAGTTCCTTACGTAAGAGACTAGGTCACTGCAGAGGCTCTGTCAAAAAGCATTAGGCTACCAGAGGAATAGCCTGACTCTGATGTCACAAGGAACGCGCTACCAGAACTTGCCTCAAGGGCTCCCGCTGGCGAAGTCACCTTGCGACCAAGAAAGGAACATCTCATTTTCGCTCTCCTGACAGCCTATAAATATTTAGTTCAAGTCTCCTCTGCCTTTGAGCTGAGGCTTGCTAGATGCGAGGCGGGAAATGCATGCTGTGAGTAGCAGGAAGGGCCCCTCCAAGGACCCGGACACCTGCAGGAAACCGTCGCAGCCCATGCCCAAAGCAGGGTGAGTTCATGCTGCTGCTCCTGACACAGCAGAACACGGCTGCCAAGTCACCAGTCAGCATTGGCTTCTCCAGAACTGGTTCTGAGCGGACAGGAGCAAGAGGGGCAGGAGCTCGGGAGCCACAGGACGTCAGCCCCTCAGCACAGAGAGGACAACCCTGTGCTCCCAGCTCAAGGGCACACTGCTTTGGGCTCACTAGGGAGACTGTTTCTTCCTGGACTGTTTGTTCAAAAGGTCAGTGCATCTCAACCGTTCCACCACCACACACAGGACCTTCCCACCCTTTCCAGGCCCCTTACCTCTCTCCCAGCCCTACCTGGGCTCCCCCATCTGGCCAGACTCATTACCAAGCCAAGGTGTAGAATCCTCATCAAGGCCACTCTCGGCTTGGACTATCTTCCCACCCTCTCCCAGCCTTCCTTTCCTGACAAGTCTCAGGGTCTCTCCTATACTTTACACACTAGTCTGGCGGGTGAGGGTGTCTTGGCTTTTCTATCTCTCTCCACCCCACCAGAGATTTCCACCTCATTATGTCGCCGTCACCCCTTCTAAGGTGACTCAAGGCAGGTGTCCTCCCAAGACTGCAGGAATGTGATAGCCACATGCTACTTCCCTCTCTGATGTTAGGGGTTGCCCCCAAGGGTCCGGCTGTGCCCGCTCCAGTCCCCCTACCCACACAGTCCCCAGTCAGAGGGGCTACGCCCCCGGGTGCAGAAGACCCCACCCCTTCCCGAGCTACCGTGCCCCGCCCCTCCGCTGTTCCACCTGCTACTAGTCCCGCCTCCCCGACGCTACGATAGGCCAGCCCTCCAGGCCTGCTCTCCCATTGGGCAGAAGACGCGTCCCTCCAGTGCCACGTCTCCCGGCTCCGGCGAAAGAGGCCCGGGCGGCGGCCCGTGTCCTTAGAGAGATCTGATTTGGGGGCTCTACCTGGAAGGGGTTAACATCCACTGGGTCCGCGAAGGGGTTCGTGTCGAAGGCCGACATGGCGGTCGGGAGACCGGCGACGGAGCTCCGTGAGCGCTCTTGCCTCCGGCTACCCAGACCAGCGACACTCTGCGGACCCGCCACTTCCGGGAGCGAGGCAGCCGTTCTAGCGCAGGCGCAGTGCCCTCCCAGACGGGCGTGTCACTGGCGTCACAGAGGTGCGTCCCGCCCTCCTGCCCTGCTCGAGGTCTGCGAGCTGGAGTTCTGCTTCCCTCCGCGGCTTCCCTCCGCCCCGCCGCGGTGGCCTAGGCGGCGCATAGGGACGAGGTGGGCGGGGCCCTTCCCATCTGCTTCTTTCCAACTGGGCGTTTCTTAAGCACACTCGCAGAAGTGGGACAGCAGACTTAACCCCTTCACTTCCCTGGAGGGCACGTTTGGGAAGTCCGTCCGGGTCCCAGGGCTGGGGTCTGGGGTGACAGGTGAAGGGAGGGGCCTGGGGCGCAAGGGCTCCGGTGTAAAGGGCCCGCCAGAGGGATTCTCTTCAGGATAACTGAGAGAGAGAAACGGTGGGACCATGCATCAGCCCTCCACTCTAGCAGAACCCTGCTTGGCCTCTTGATGCCAAATGAGGATCCCTGAGCTCAGGCAGGTTTAAGCTTGGTTTAAGGTTTAAGCAGCTTGAGCTGGGACTTGAACCCGGGCATCAAGCATTTATTAAATGAATGAGAGAGTTTAGCAAAAGAGCTCAGTATGGAAGAGGTGGCTCATCCACTCCCCACACTGCCACCTTATTTATAAATATCTGACTTCGTTCATCTCTGCTGCCTCCAAATCCAGCCACTGTCTCTTTATCCCAAACATCTGTTAATTGTTTCGTGTGTAACCAGAAATCTGTTTAAAGGGACCAAAATTATCATGGGACTTTGTTTAAAATCTCCTGGGGCCTGATGGTGGCACAGTGGTAAAACAAATAACCTCTGTGCAGCTGACCCACAAGAGAAGGGTCCAGGTTTGCACCCAGATACCCTCTCGAGTACACCAGGCACAGAGGCGCCCATTAGCTGGGGGAGCTGAGGCTGGGAGTGGATTGTGGCACCAAGACCTTATGGGGATGCTTTCTCTCTCTCTCTTATTCATGTAAGAAATAAATAAGCTTTACCAAACAAACTAACAAACACAAAAGCCTCTCAATTCATTTTAATAACAGTTCAAATTCTTCAGCCTCATGGTCCTGCAGGCTCTGTTTTCAACCATCTAGCCTTCTCACCCCTCCTCTTCCCACCTCTCTGCACTCCAGGTAGTAATTACACACTTGTGTAGTGCTTATTTGTTCATGGCTATCTCCACTGGCCTGCAGGCTCCACGAGGGCAGGGGTGGGCCTATTTTGCTCACTGTTCTATTTCCGGCACTAACATAGTACCAATACATGATAGACAGTGCAAACGCGATGTAAACAGTTGTTACACTGCATTGCTTAGGGAGTAATGACAAGGAAACACATCTGTACGTGGTCAGTACAGACATGACAATTTTTTTTTTCCTGAATATTTCTATTGCAGTTGGTTGAATCTGCTGATGCACAACCCACGCAAAGGATCTGGACTTCTGGCTCCTGTAGTTCACACTATCACGACAACAAAGCGAGACGGTTCCTGGAAGGGACTGAACTCAGCGTGTAGTACATAACAAAGAATAAAAGTTAGCTACTATTATCGCTTACAGCCTCAGGCACAGGCAGAAATGTGAAGCTGAAGGACCAGCAATTAGTGTAATGGCTGTGTTGCTGGACTCCCATATAGTCGACCATGGTTCAAGTCCCAGACCCAGTGGCTTGAACTCATGCCGGGCATGTGTGCGTGCATTCCCAAGATCCGGGGAGGAGAATGGAGAAGGGACTGCTGCGTTCTCCCAGGGGATGATTTCTCACCTTCTGTCTCTCTCTGTCTTTCTGGTGAGCGCAAGCACCCTATAGCAAAAACCTCTCCCCCCCAAAAAAAGAAAGAAACGTGAAGCTGAATTTTAGACATAGAATTAGAAGGGAAGAGAGGAAAGCAAATCAGACCAGATATTAGAAAGTGATCCGTTCAAGTAGAGCTAGGCTATGGGAGGAAGGTAGAATGTTCCGGAAGTGTTCTCCAAACACTCTAGTTTCCCTTGCAGGACAAATGTCATGGTTGGGGTGGGGGCTTTTCTTTCCCTCTGCAGAGTTACTAAGGGGGTGACTCTAATTCTGCTTTCTGAGGTCGTAGTAATGAGGGGTCTTCCAAGAACCTTCTGCATCGGAGCTGATTCTCATCTTTTCTTCCGCCCCTTTCTTATGATGGAGCACATGTGTGCACATGTGACAGTGACGGGGGGAGAGAGGGGCACTTCTGCAGGGTCTGGATGATGGAGCACATGTGACAGTGAGGGGGGGAGAGAGGGGCACTTCTGCAGGGTCTGGACATGCTGTGTCCCCTTCCTCTGGTCCTCCAACCTCACGGATCTTGCCTGTTGGGTCTGGAGCACTCCTGAATGTGTCCAGCATGTTTCAGGAAGACCGGGCAGGGGATTTGAACTACAGTCACTCTGGGATCCACTAGAGCAAGGCTAATGGAGCAGGCCCCTAATCTTTCATTCTTATTCTTCCATTCTTTTTTTTTTTTAAAGGTTTTTTGCCATAGAGTGTGTGTGTTCGCCAAAGAGGAGAGGCAGAGAGAGTAAGAAATACCCCCACATGGGGCGGGGGGGGAGAATGGCCATGCTATGATCCCCTCTCCTCCATTCTCCTCCTGGGATTTTGGGTCTGTGCATGCACACACACCCAGCATGACTTACACACTGTCAGGTTTAGGTCTTGAACCTCAATAGACTGTATAGGGGTCCAGCACCTTAACTGCTATGCCACCTGCTGGCCCTCATTCTTCCATTCTTAGGGCTGGAGGTGGGCGTGGGGGTGATGAGAGGGAGAGGGCCTCACTGCATGCATGATTCTTGTACTTTTCACTTTATTATTTCGTAGCATATGGTCAAACTTCCTTGGAAATGCAGCGATTGATCTGAGCCAGGGGTTCCCAGGGGATGTTGATGACCACAGCGTCACAGAGAAAACAGCACCCCGTTTCCCTTGGGCATGTGGGGAGAGGCTGTGAGACTCAGATGTGTGTTGGGGGGAGGCAGTGTCAAGACTGTAACCCCTCACTCCAGGGTCCCTGGAACTGTAACCACTGTGTTCCCAGGGCCTGCAGCTCACTCCTGCTCCCAGGCTGTTGGCCGAGGAGGTCGGGACCTCAGATCCTTTCTCCGCAGGATACAGCAAGGTTGCTCCACTGCAGGGCCCAGCCCCAGCTTCCTGGGCTCTGGGTTAGGGATGCTCCCCTGACCTGTGTGTGGATTTGGGAACAGCACAGGGATGGGTCCGCAGTGTCCCACATCCCCCATGGGACCTTCCAACAAGCGTGTCAGGATTACTGCCTGACTAGCCTTGCTGGGGGGAGGGAGGCGGTGCAAGTGCGCTTCTTGCTCCCTTGCACGTACCCCCTCACGTTTAAAAAAAAAAAAGTGTGTAACGGAATTTGTTACTGCTGTGCAAAAAGCCATGCGGTTTTTCATACTTCTCACTTGCCAGGAGCTGTCTGAAGCTCTCTTGGAACTTGTCCTCCCCGGCCAGAACGCGAGCTCTAACGGGGCGGGGTGGATGTAGCCCTCAGGACGGTCCCCGCACTCGGCAGGTCAGCAGAACGTCCCTGGTGAAGGAGTGGACGCGCCGACACGCGACCGGAAGGAAGCCTCTGGCCTGGAGGGGGGGATGCACAGGGCGGCCCCGGCCCTCGGGACGGCGCGGGCGCCCACGGAACTACATTTCCCAGGAAGCTCTGGGCGCAGAGGAGGCCGCGGGTACTGTCGGGACGGACACGCGCGCCAGGAGCCTCGTCCCGAGCCGGTTCAGCGAGGTGAGCTGTCGGTCCCGCTTCGGCGAGGGTGGTGGTGGGTCGCACCTTGGGGACCCACGCTGGCGTGGTCTGCCAGGCCGAGCCACCCCCGGGGCTCCGCGGAAAGATGGGCTGGCGCCGGGCAGGAGGGCTCACTGCTACTGCAGCTCTCGGGGAAGGGGCCTCCGCTCTCCTCGGCAGCGCTGGGGTCACTGGCGCCTGTCCGGGGTGGGTACCTCCCGCTCCCTCCGGTCCCCTGCACACGGCTCTCTGCCCCAAGTCGACCTGCGGTCCCTCGTGCCTGTCTCAGGAGAGGAGGTTCACCCCAGCATCCCACAAAGCCCTTACAGCCTCCATCCCCAGTCCGAACCCCGGTGTGTGCCTGGTGTCACCAGGGGGTCAGAGCCGGGGTCAGAGCCGCCCTCTGTGCCCGCAGTGTTCGCACTGTCCTGCACGGTGCAGCAGTATGCCTGGGGAAAGAAGGGCTCCAGCAGCGAAGTGGCGCGGCTGCTGGCCAGCAGTGACCCCCAGGTCCAGATCTCAGAGGACAAGCCTTATGCAGAGGTGAGATCCAAGTGCCTGAGACAGGTCGGAAGGGTCGGCGGGAGGGCGGGGTTGCCAGGAGGGAGGATCCCGGCCCTTGGGATCATTGCAGGCTGATGGGACTGGGTGGCACCTAGGAGAGGGGTTTTCCATAGTGGGCTGAGGTTACCAGGGTCCTTTCTCCCAGCACCTCTCAACACTTGCATAATATTTTTTTTATTTTTAAGAGATTTTTGCTATAGGGACTGTGCACTTGCCTGAGAGACAGAGAGACAAAGTGAGAAATCACCCCCAACCACCCCATGACCATACCACAATCCCCTTTCCTCCATTCCCTTGGGATCTTGGGTGCCCACACACGTGTCCGACGTGAGTTTTAAGCCACCATCCAGAAGTCACATCTTGGTTGACTACATGGGGGTCCAGCGACATAACCATTATGCCATCTGTTGATCCCAGCACTTATGTCATTTTAATTCAGCCCTCTCTGATGATTAGATTTTTTACTTTGACTGTGTTTTACGTTTTTATTAACCCAAACCAAAATGCCCTTTCTCCTCCCTGTTCCGTAGAGAAAAAGCCAAAGCATAGGAAGGCATTTTCCTGTTTTGAGATGCGAAGAAGTGAATTTAAGTTAATCCCTCACAGAGCTGTTTGTGAGTCAGAGCTGTTCAGTGACTTTAACAGGGCAGGTGTCACTCTCCTCTGACAGACCAGGAGACTGGCCCAGAGAGGGGACATTACTAGCCCGAGGCCCCAGCTGGCTAGTTAGCCGAGCCTGGACAAAGGCAGGAACTTCTGACTCCGGGTGTTCTGCAGTCATACCATATGTCCTTATGTGAATAGATTTCAAAAAATTCACAGGCACGTGGAATTAAAGTACAAGTCCGTTTTGGTACAAAAAGCTTTTGAAGCCCATGCATATACATTTTTTCATAATGCACACTTTGTGTGGACTTTTGAAGCCTCATGTTTGTGAAGGCACAAGACCCAGGAGGCCTGGGCTGGGACATGGCTGCCCCGTGGGGAACACGGCGTAACTGGGGTCGTGGGAGGCTGACCAGTGGTGCTGGGCCTTCCCTTCTCCCCCACGTTTCCTGTCTTTCCAGTTGTGGATGGGGACGCACCCCCGAGGGGATGCCAAGATCCTGGACAACCGCATCTCGCAGACCCTAGGCCAGTGGATTGCCGAGCACCAGGACTGCTTGGGCTCGAAGGTCAAGGAGACTTTTAATGGCAAGCTGCCCTTTCTCTTCAAAGTGCTCTCAGTTGAAACGGCCCTGTCCATCCAGGCACACCCAGACAAGGTGTGGATCAGAATGGGGCGCAGAGGTCAGGGTGGAGAAGGGCTTATGTCAAGGCTCCCCTTTCATTGCTGCCTTTACCCCGCCCATACCAGGCTCCAGCCCAAAGCTAATTCCAGATCTGGTGACTCCCAGCTTAGCTCTGTACAGCCCGGCGGTGGGGACAGGCAGCAGCCTATCCACGTGGTCAGCAGTTAGCCTGAGCAGGGAGCTTCTTAGTTTATTCCCTGGGACCTCTTCTGCTGTCCCCTCACCCAGTCCGGATCTGTTCATATCTGCCATTTTCCCACCTGGCCTTCTGGGAGAGTT
>NW_006201156.1:385542-388479 GCF_000334495.1 Tupaia belangeri chinensis
GGCAGATCCCCTCAGCTCTCACCATGAGGTCTCCCTGCTTCAGTTGCTGCATCCCAGCCTGAGTATTTCTAGATAAGGAGAGTAAGGCCCAGGGGTGGGAGAGATTTACTCAAAGTCATGTAGCTCGTTAGTGGCAAATCATGGCCCGTCCTGATTCATAGGCCAGGCCTCTTAAAGTCTGCCCAGCTGTCCCTCAGATTTGGCTCCTTTCCCTGCCCTGGGTTGGCCAAACCCCAGGTTTCCACGTTATGCTTTGGCTGGGCTCATTGCCAGAAACAGGAAGCCAAGGCCGTCCTGTATTTGGGCAGGACAGAGCAGGGCCGCTGGTCCTGGTGCTCCTGCAGGTGACGGCTGCAGCCTGACCGCCCCCTCACCCTGCCGCCCCACAGGAGCTGGCAAAGAAGCTGCACCTCCAGGCTCCGCAGCACTACCCCGATGCCAACCACAAGCCGGAGATGGCTATCGCCCTCACTCCCTTCCAGGGCTTGTGCGGCTTCCGGCCAGTAGAGGAGATCGTCGCCTTTCTGAAGAGTAAGATTGGGGCATATGCTTCAGGCCCAGAAGGCAGGGGAAGCCTGGCCAGAGCAGGAACAGTGGCAGGAACAGAGCTGAACGTTACAGGAACTGAAGGGCTGGCCGGCTCCATGAGGCATTCTTGGGAGCGGGTGGGACGGGCCAGTGGGAAGCAGTTGGTTCTCACTGTGAGGTTGGGTTGGCATGGCCTGGGTCCTTGGTCAAGGTGGGAAGGAGAGGCCTCCTCCGGCTTTCCACTTCTGGGCTCCACCCGGCTATCCTGACATGAGCCGGGGCCTGGCCTTCCTGCAGAGGTGCCCGAGTTCCAGCTCCTGGTTGGAGACGACGCAGCGTCGCAGCTGGAGCAGAGCGTGGGTGGCGACTCCCAGGCTGTAGCCGCCGCTCTGCGGGGCTGTTTCTCCCACCTGATGAGGAGTGAGAAGGAGGTGCTGGTGGAGCAGCTGGATCTGCTGGTGAAGCGGATCTCCCAGCAAGGTGGGTCTGGCTGTCCCCCAGGGCAGGTGCAGCAGGGTGGACCGTGCTCCCTGGCACAGACACTAGGCTGTGGGATGGGGGTCTCAGCCCCTTTGCCCAGTAGACACTAAGGGGCCCACCGTCAGTGGCCTGTGTGTGACTTAGCATCACTTCCCAGTCTGAGAGAACAAAGGCCAAGGCTGAGTGCCGCTTCCGAACTGGTCCTCGCTAGATGGACGGAGGCAGACTGGCCCAGAGGGTTCTCGTGATGCCTTCCGCCCGGGCTGCAGAGATCCCCCAGCCCTGCTTCCCGTAGGCCTGTGTCAGGGGTCGAGAGCAGGCAGGGGACGAGGACTCTCCCACTCCCCAAGGCCTGAGGCCCAAGGCCCGGCACTCCCAGCCATTAGGTCTTACACATGTCCCTGCTGTCAGGCTAATGGGGGAGTTCGGGAAGTGACCGTGGCAGGCATGGTCGTGTGACCTTTGGGTCAGGAGTTGACACGGGCAGAATGGACCCAGCTACGAGCCTATGGGGTACAAGCCCGGCCCCTTCCCCAGGTAGCCCCAGAGCTCTGGTCTGGTCCCTCCCTGCACACCCCCTCCTCTGCCTTTGAGCCATGAAACATTTATTTTCCCTGAGCACCCCGGCGTACCGTGGATGTAGGAGTGGGGTTTTCTCTGCTTGCATGCCTCTCTTTAGGGCTTCTCACACTCGCGGCAGAGCTGACTGTCCACGCCCCGAGCTCCCGTGACGCCCTGTTTATACCTGTGGGTGTCGCCTTCAGCACCCGAGTCTGGTTCAGACAGGTTTCTCCAGCGGGGAAGCGTTTCCTTGACCTCAGCGTGTGTCCCAGTGCTTATGGAGTGGGCGTCCACCGGGAACAAGACTCAGGACCACTCTCCGAGCCAGACCAGCTGGTTCCTTCACTGTGGCCCTTACATTGGGGCGCTGCTCCCCCACCCCAAACACCCAAGGAAACCTGGCTCCTCTGCCCCACCCCGGTCTTGCCCGGTCAGTCTCCAGGGCGTTTGGCCCTAGGTGCTTTCTGCCTCATGCTCGGGGCAACCAGCTCCGCCCGTCTGCCTAGGATGGAGACACTCCCGACATGGGGGTTTGCTCAGAGAGGGAAAGTCCTGGGCCGTGGGGCACAGCCCGGTGCCCTCCGTGGGGCCTTGGGTTACTCCCTAGCTGGGTTCGGAGCTCCGGGAACAGTGGCCCTCAGCCGGGACAGCTGGCAGTTGTTACAGACATCTTGGGCTGTCAGGGCTGAGAGCGGGGTGCTGAAGTGAGTGGGCACTCCCACCACAGGGACTCACCTCCCAGATGTTGGCTGAACCAAGGCTGAGAGCACCTTCCTGAAGGACCGTCCTCCAGCCCGTCCAGGGCCTGGGAGCTGAGCTCATGAGCCTCTGCGGGCGCTGGAGCTCCGAGGAAGGCTAGACTGACCCCAAAGGGGGGTGTGGCTAGGACAGGCCCCTCACAACTCCGGGGACCTCCCCCCAGGATTCCCTGGCCACCATGGGGCTGTGAGCACTCCTGAGTGGCCTTGGGGTGCTCTGTGACCCTCAGTGGCTGCCGGAAACAACACGGAGGACGTCTGCGGGGAGCTGCTGCTGCGTCTGCACCAGCAGTACCCCGGTGACATCGGCTGCTTCGCCATCTACTTCCTGAACCTGCTCACCCTGCAGCCGGGCGAGGCCATGTTTCTGGAGGCCAACGTGCCCCACGCCTACCTGAAAGGAGGTGAGTCCATTTCGGCGTGGGCCCCACCACATGCCCCTGGGGCCTGTTCCCCATCTGGTCAGAAGGGAGGGGTAGAGAGGCCTCTGAGGAGCTCCCAGGGCCCTGGCTCAGCAGGGAACCGGCCGCCAGTGCACTGGACTCGGGGTCTGCCCCAGCCCTGAGATCGTGAGTCCTGTCGTACGGCGGGAACATCTGGATCACACAGA
>NW_006201156.1:388549-394308 GCF_000334495.1 Tupaia belangeri chinensis
ATATCGTGAGTCTGCTCGTCCGGCGGAAACATCTGGATCACACAGCTCTGCCTGCCTGTCCTCTGTCCAGAGACGCACGTTCAAATGTGACGGCAGACATGACTGAGCCGCTTGCCCACTTGTGCACAGGGTGCTCTGTGCGAGTCAGTGGGGCACCGGCTCCCCAGATTAGCAGGACTGCCCGGGGACTCCGCCTCCTGCCTTCGTGTTCACTTAGTCCCTCCTCCCGGAGTGCTTTCACACAGCGCTGGCCCTCACGGAGGGCTCTGGAGCTCGGGGCGGGGGGCCGACCTGGGGCCAAGCTCCAGGGCAGACTCCAGCCCTCACAGCAGTGTCTCCCCAGACTGCGTGGAGTGCATGGCGTGTTCGGACAACACAGTGCGTGCTGGCCTGACGCCCAAGTTCATCGATGTGCCCACGCTGTGCGAGATGCTCAGCTACACCCCCAGCCCCAGCAAGGACAGGCTCTTTCTCCCCGCATGGAGCCAGGAAGACCCCTACCTCTCCATCTACGACCCCCCTGTGCCAGACTTCACTGTTCTGAAGATGGAGGTGAGTGGAGAGCCTGGAGGGTGTTCTGGCCAGGGGGGCATATGCACCAGGGGCTGGGTTTCCTCTGTCACGCTCACCTACGGAGGGCACCACACGGCCTGTCCCTCCTCTGGCCCACAGACCTGACCCAGGGCTGCATATGAGAACCGGCGGTGGGCAGAACAGAGGTGCAGGGTTCTCCCTCGAGTCTCTCTGGGGGTCGTGAGGGCCCCGGTGAGTCACACTGTGTTCCCATCCCTCCTGCCAGGTCCCTGGCTCCGTCACGGAGTATAAGATCTCAGTGCTGGACTCCGCCAGCATCCTGCTGATAGTGCAGGGGACAGTGACAGCCAGCACGCCCACAGCCCAGGCCACCATGCCCCTGCAGCGTGGCAGCGTGCTCTTCATCGGGGCCGACCAGAGTGTCTCACTGAAGCTCACGGAGCCCAAGGACTTGCTGCTGTTCCGAGCCTGCTGCCTGCTGTAGAGGCCGCTGCCTCCCGGCCCTGCTGTGCCCCTCACCCCAGAGGAGCTGGGTCTGCAAGCTCCGAGAGCAACTCCCGGGCACGGCAGGCTGAACGTCCTCCCGGGCATCATGAGCGTCCTCTCAGCACTCCGCCCCGAGCCAGGCGGCCCACTCCACAGCAGCTCTGCCCCCACGACAGCGTCAGGCTGTGGTGAGCTCGGTTCTCAGCACCGGTGTCAGCAGAGCAAGAGGCCAGGCGGCATCTGGAACAGGTCTGGCCCTGGGACTGCCCACTTCCCGGCTGCGGGGAGAGGGGCGGGGAGGCCTGTGGACTAGCGCTACCTACACCCTCTTGCTCTGTCAGAGCAATTAAAGTATCGCACGTGTTGAGGCCAGTGGGCAGAGAGCACTCAGCCTTTGGAGTTTCTGTCCCGGAAATGGGCCAAAGAGCCCACCCTGGGTGTTGTCAGCCTCGAGGGTGGGCAGGCTCCACTGTGCAGTCCTAGGGGGAGGAGTGGGACAGGAGGCGGGCGTCAGCCTTGGGCAGCTCACAGGCCTTGCCCTCCAGGGAGAAGGCAGGGAGGAGAGGCTGTGGGCACTAAGAGCATCTCTGCTGCTCCCCTCCTGGCCCTGGAGCAGGGTCAGCAGATGGCTGGCAGGCCAGTCCTGGCCACACCTGCTCATTCACTGTCCCCGCGCCTGGGCCACAATGCCAGTTAGGCGGATGTAGGAGACTGGCCTGCATGGCAGGAAGTGCTGAGCCGTCCCTCACGGAAGGTGTGTCTCTGCCCAGGCATACTCAGATCTGGATTTGGGAAAGAGCGAGCCGGTTTCCACCGTGAGGTGATGCCTGGCTCCCGTTGGTAAGCTGGCAGGGGGCACCTAAGTGGGCACATGCCCATGTCGGGGGGCCATGCCTCCCCAGGGGGCTGTCTGGCTGTCTGTGCTGCCGCTGGGTTTCTAACCGGCAGTGTTAGTCCGACACCCCAGACTAAGCATGCCTCGGGGCTCTGGCTCCTTAGACTCCTACGAGAGAATCTTCCTGAGCTTCTGCTCACACACGATTCCCTATGCAGTAGAGTTCTGGGAAACTGCCTTAGAATGTTCTGGATGTTTGCCTCTGAATTTTCTTTAGCTAACAAAAAAATAAAGGTGAGCCGGGAGGAGAAGGGTCTGCTAAAGGGAACTATTGTGAAGAGGCGCCCCGCAAGGGCCTGCTCCATGTGTGCTCTGCAGTCAGACAGGTCCCCGACAGTGTCCGCCGGTGACACGGGGAGGGGAGGGGTGCAGGAGGAACTGCCAGTCAGGCTATTCCGCTCCTAGCATTTCAGAATATCGAGGCCTTTCTTAAGAATCCTGTTGCGACACAGACAGCCAAACTAGCGTGGTTGCGTTTATTCTGACCATTGTACGGGGCCGCACGCTCCGGAGAGCACTGCAAGCACCCCAGTGCGCTCTGCGGGTGAGCCCAAGCACCCCGGGGGACTGCAGGACGCGGCACTCTGAATTAAGGCAGCTGGCTCTGGGCACCTGGGGCCTTACTGGTGGTATGTGGGCCTGCGGTCTCCGGTCCCAAGCTGACCATTTCTACCCTGCCTCATGGCTCATGGACCCTGCTCCAGGCCCTCGCACACGGCCAGCACTCCAGGACACCCAGATGTGCACGTGCTGACTGCTGCCTCAACCACCTGCAGGGCTTTGGTTCTGGGGTCCTGCCACCCTTACTCCCAGCAGCTGCTAGTGCACAGGCTCTGTGGTCTGTCCAGCTCCACAGAAACATGGGTCCAGTCCCCCCCACCGGGGCCCCCCAGCACTGCTGCCTTCACACTGTCCCCAACTGTCTCCTGTGCATGTGGGCACTCCCCCTGCAGAAAGCAGGAAGGCCTGGAGGGCCTGTGGATGGGGAAGGGGTTCAGCTGGCCTCACTCCTTGCAGGCACCTGCCAGAGTGCTCAGAGTGCTGGGACCGGTCTCAGAGCAGAGCCACCCGCTGCCTCTCTGTTCCAGACCCCCGGCCACAGTGCCTCTGGGGAGGCTGTCCACTGCGGACTGAGCAGCCACAGCCCCTCGATACTTCTGTCTTTCCCTCTGGACTCCACAATTGGAGAAAAGCCCAGATGCCCATTGGGCAGAGCAGGGTTACCCTCAGGACAGCTGCTGACAGGGCAGGCCTATCTCCCTGTGCAAATTCCTCAACCTTCCCATTACCTCCCAGGCCCAGGGGTCACGCGCATCCCTGCGAAGCTGTGGACCCCGAGGGACCCTGCGAAAGCCATCCGGAGCATGCCCTTGAGGCTTACGCTGTGGTCAGAGGACTGGCAACAGCAGGGCCCATGGTAGAGTGAGGAGAGGCCCTTGTGCTGGCAGAGCCTAGGAGTTGGCCTACCCTCTCCTCCCACCCTATCTGGTCACTGCAGTCTGGCCGAAGCCCGTGCAGCCACGTGGGCACACCCCCCACCTGCACTAGTTCTCCAAGTTCCCAAAGCGAGACAAGGAGGAAGCACCAGGAGCTTCCTGCACCTCCCTCTGCTGGTCACCACAAGAACTGCAGGTTCCTGGGCCAGCCCAGTACGTTCAACCCCACCTTGCTGAGACCAAGGAAACAGGAATACATACATCCGTGCACGGCGGGGCAGTTTTCTCACTAGGGAAGAGCTGACCAGAGTCACGAATCCCAGTGGACAGCTGGGCCAGGTGGGGATGCCCCAGGTCCAGTGAGTCTGGAAGCCCCATCTTGCTGCATCAGGAACCTGCCTGCTATATTCCTGCCATGGTTACACAGGAGCTGCCTGAGGAGGGACAGAGGGACCCACCTCATGCTCTCCTGAAGGTCAAATCTGTAACCTGCTGTAGAGCCGGGAAGAGGAGAGCGTATGCAACTTCTTGGACTGGTCCCAAAGAGTCAGACTTGGTTTCAAGGCTTGCCAGCTGCAGCCTGAAGTGTGATTTTCTGCCTCCACACACTGCCACGCAGCACAGCGTGGACACACTGGCTCCTCCCCTCCCTGAGCACGCCAGCCGCAAAGCCTGTGAGTGTGTGCCGACCACCTCCGCCCCGCTGTCGGGACCAGGACCCTGCTCTTGCTCTCACGGAAGCGGCTTCTCCACACCGCCCCGACAGCAGAGGAAAGCTCCAGAGTTCCGTCTGCCGCCCCACGTCTGGATGGGGGCTCCGGCCTGAGAACCACCAGGCAGGGCCACTTGTGGTCCATGCCCTTCCCAGAGGGTCAGTGCCCCCGGGGACTCTGGGCTGACAGCACTCCCTGCCACACTCTGAACGCGGAGGGGCCAGCTGAGCGCGCATGCCTCAGTCAGCGAGGCCCGTCCTGGGGCTGATGTCTACTGGAGGGTGCAGGAGGAGTCCCCAGGACAGCACCAGCAGCAGGAGCATGCCGAGGAGGCCATGGGCTTGGGGGGGATGAGGTCCAAGTCCTCGTCGTCGGGGATCTCATCCAGGTGATAGCCGTCCTGGAGCAGCTGCCGGCTCACGTCCTGGTTCACCTGCTGAAGGGGACAGGGAGGGCTATGAGGCAGGAGGCAGAGCAGAGCTGCTGCCCTAGGCAGGCCCGCGCCTGCTCCCGCACCCACTCCGGGGCTCCCTGTCCACACACCAAGCCCTGGGCGACAGGAAGAGCCAGCTTTCCTAGGTGTGCCTCACCCAGCAGTGAGGGGCTCCCAGGAGCCTTTGGCAGCACTGTCCAGGTGACACTCACTGACCCTGGGGAGTTGCTCTCTCTAGAGCGTCCTGGGACATCCGATACAAGTATCGAATTCCAGATGACACTTGTAAGTCAATGCCTGGACAGTTTCCCCTGGGAGCCCAGACTGGCCCCTATCAAGGCTGAAGACAATGGGCTAGAGTAGTGACGGGCTGGGCCTGCCGTGCAAGGGGCGGGAGTGGCCCTGCAGAGCAGGCGTCTTGTCCTGATGCCAGCAGAGCAGTGCCCTGCAAAACAAAACCTGTCGGCCTAGACACACCAGCCCACCCAGAAGGAAAGGGAAGGCGCCTGGGGACAGTGAAGGTCTTCCTCCGGTCGTCAGTAAGCGTCGTGAGTGCAACCTTAGACCCTCGGACATTCGAGGACAGCCTGCAGAGAGCCTTTGTTCTCTCTGGCAGAAACTTGGTGAGCCAAGGACTTCCAGAGTAAGGAGAAAACCGCAGTGGTGTAGTCACGTCCCCGACACTTCGCCTCTGTCAAAGGGAGTGGGTGGCAGATGCCAGAACTTTACCTCCCTGTGTTTCTGTCTGGGACAGTCATTCTGGAACGAGGCCAGCCCGGGAGGGTCTCAGTCTGAGTGCCAACTGATAGGACAATTGAAGGAACCAGAAGTTGGCCCGGAAGAAAGCAAGCTTGGTGGTGCAGGACGGGAGGACAGGAATGCTGACCTCAGATTAAAGACAATTAGAAGGGGGATGCATTACTACGTGACACTGGAAGACAGGCCTATGACCAATGGGTCCAGGCTGCATGGAACATCTCACATTAACAAGGAAGACTTCTCTAAGAGTGACCCGCCCAGAGAAGGAATCTAAATGTGTGGGGAGAGGGTGGGTAGCTGGCTTCTCAGAGGACAAATGACGGAAGCATTCAAGCAAACAGACTCTAGTAAACACCCAGCTGGGATTTAGCAAGATTCCTAAGTGTGGCCTGGACTAGAAGACGTCTGAAGTCATTTCTCGTCCTGAAGGTATAAAATGGCCTAGATTTTTCAATAGCCCTACTCAGAGACTCTCCTGCTGTGGGAGAGGCAGAGGGGAAGAG
>NW_006201156.1:394372-404965 GCF_000334495.1 Tupaia belangeri chinensis
GAGCGGAGAACAGACCAAAGTCTGGCACAGTGCGGTGCATACAGCAGGCACTGCGCAAGTGCCTGGCAGCAGCGGTGGTGCTGCCTGCAGCCTGGCCCCGCGCAGAAGGGTGCCCTGGACTTGCCTCTGCAGAGGAATACCCGGAGGAGTATCTGGATTCCAGCTCCCCATCACTAGGAGAAGAGGAAGACCGTCAGTTCATGGGAACGCCTGTGGAGCACGGCTGCAGATGGCAAGGCAGAGAACATGCAAGGGGTCTGGGGACCATGAAGCAGAGAGCACATGTCCAGACCCAAGCCCAAGAGCTGCCATGAGCACAAACGGCTGCCTAGATCGGCTCGGGCAGGGACAGGGTCGCCGTCACTAACGCAGATGGCTCCCCTGGCAGACGCTGGTGCACCATACCCAAGACAGCATGCTCACCCACAAGGCTCCCAGCCAAGCCACCCAGGGAGAGGGCAGTGCTCAGAAGAGAGTGCCCTGGAAGGGGCACAAAGGGCTTGGAGGAGACAGGGAACAAGCAGAGGCTCTGAGCGATGTGCAGTTCAACCTGAGTTATTCCACGGGGATTCCCAGGGGGCCCGCTCACCTGTCAGAGTCGAGGGACACCAGGTTTTCATCTGGGCTCTGGCTAAGAGCAGTGTAGCCCTTGTTGAACTTCACTGACCTGAGGGCAGAAGGGAAGGTGAGACCGAGTACAGATGAAGGCCTGGCAGCTCACAGAAAGCCAGGGTCCTCATCCCAGGGGAGGACCTGCTGTACCTGACTCGCTGCCACCCCAGAGCACTGCCTCATGCTGTCGGAGCTGCACAGGCCGGCGACAGCTCCTGGGAACACTTACTGCTTCCGCCCTGGGGAAAAGCATGTCTCCCTTTTCAAGAATCAGGTAAAGGAACCCACACACCCACCATCTTTAACAGGAGGGTGGAAAAGCAGCAGGTTCCCAGGCAAATCCCTTACCCTGAATGCCTGCGCTCTGTCAAAGCAGGCCTGGGTGCCAGCTGAGCTTACCTCTTTGTCCCCACGCTGCTCTCACGTTCATCCCTAGGGCCCCCAGCCCCATGCCCCTCCCCGACTCAGACACTGGGCAGATGGTCCCGAGCCTGGCGAGCCCTGAGAGAGCTGCGGTGTTCCAAAGTCCTTCCGCAGATACTGACACTCCCTCAAAGCAAAGAGGAAGGTGTTCTTCCCGTTTTCTTGACAGTGGACCTGACGGGCCCCAGGGATCACTAACTAGCTCAGCCTCCAGCATGGGCACTGCCTCCCAGCCCCAGGGACAGGGCCTCTCTGCACGCTGCCTGCAGAGGAGGCCCGCGGAGACCTTTTCCCTGCAGAGTCGGGGCGCGGCGAGGCCCCCAGCATGCCTTTTCTCCGCAGCACGGCTTTGGCCAGGTCCCGGTGCTTCTCTGGAAGGGAAAGGTGCGGGTCAGCGGGTCTCCCCGGCGCCGACGCGTCTCCCGCACGCGGGGAGACCGCAGTCTCGGGGCAGATCTTCCGGAGCGGGGGGTGGGGGTGGGGGGCACCTGAGCTCTGCCCTCCAGGGACAAGGCCCGGCGGGTCTCCAAGGAGATCCCGGGCAGCGACCACCCCAGTTGGGCCACACTCACGCAGCTTGGCCTGAATGGAGGGTGCGCGCGTCACCATGTACGGGCCCTATTACAGTTGGCGTTTAGAAATGTAGCTTACTTTCTAAGATAAGTATGTAGTTTCTCAGCCAAAATCTGTACGGCCCCGCCCCGCGGCTGAACAAGCGTCGGCCTGGAGGGGGCGGGCTCTCCTGGAGCAAGATGGCGGCGCGCAGGTGCTGGCCGTACGCCCGTCGGAGGTTTCCGGCCTCCCCTGCTAGGGGGTTTGCTCAACCGTTCCGCCCTTCCGGGTGTGTGTGGGGTGGCTGCAGTTTCAGTCCCGCATTTTGGGCTCGCTGCAGAACTTGTAGTCAGCCAAAACCTGATGTAAACTCTCGGGTCCGTCGCCAATCGAAAGAGAGCATTGGTATTGGCCGCGGTTTGCGCTGGCCCGGCGCCAGCCGTTGCGCACGCGCTCTCCGCGCTCCTCGCTGGAACTCCCCGAGGGCGTACTCGCGAGGGTTTGAGATGTACTCGCAAGGTGTGGGCGCCCTCCTCCAGCAAAGGAAGCAGACGTGAGGTTCGGGGACTTTATGAAGGTGAGACAGCCAAAGGCAGTCTGGGCTGATCGTCTTGACCCCCAGACTCTCTTTACAACCCCCCTTAGACCAGACCCGAGCTTCCACGTTTTAAAGTGGAACCAAAGCCACTACCAGCCCTGCAGTGACAACCAGTCAAACGTGGGCTCGGGAGGACGGTGAAAACGCAGAGCCTGTGTGTGGCAGGGTATGGCGCTGTGTCGAGGCTCTTGACTTTTCTGGCCCCCATGGGATGTGCTTGTGTCTGGCTGGAAGTAAGCTCTAGGGCCTGACTGGGATGGCCAGTTCTCTTGAGGCTGTCCCAAGGCTAATTTATTGACCTCCACAGGGCAGGTCAACAGCACGCAACCGCAGCTCCCGGCCACCCAACCGCTGGGTGGAACTATGCCTTGGGATATGAGAAAAGAATTTAGGACTGGAGTTTTTGAAAGATAAAAGTGCAAGGAATCTTACTATCCCTATTGTCTCCCCGACCCAGGAGACTGTTTTTGATCTCTAAAAACAGTTTCTAAATAGTGTGGCTCAGTATTTAATCCTTATAATCTCCCAAAGAACAGGTAGTTCACTGCCATGCACATGAGGCCAGTTAGCCAGTTACGTGGTAAACATGGAATTTATTTTTTAAAGAACTATTTTAGCGTTATTTATTATTATTTTCCAATTTGACCAGAGAGACAGGGAGAGAGGGAAAGTGAGAAAGGAAGCCACCAGGTCCAGGACTTACTCATGGTTGGCCATGAGGGAGTCCAGCCGTAAACCTGGAACTTCAATTCGTTTTCCTGTAGACTGCAAAGTGGTGCTCTCCTAGTTATGCTGCCTGTTAAACTGATGGGCTCTTACCAAGGGCCCAAATATGATGAAAAAAAAAAAAGTTGTTGATGTCACAGGATCACCATAAACTTGAGACGGAGTCACAGTAGGGGGCAAGACGGTGACTCAGCTGTGATGCCAGTGGACCCACCTAGGGAAGCCCCCCATCCTCTCCTGGTTTACACTCCCGGGCTCCTGGAGGGGTGCATGTGCCTGTGGGTGATTAGGGCGGAGGCTGAGGGGAGGGGTGGACTGGAGTGAAGACCTTGTTGGGGTACTTCTCTTTCAGAAGATATAAATGAGTAAACTTAAAAATGATTTTGAGAAGTCATACATGACCCTCCTGGCTCTTCCACCTCCAGTGCCGCCATCTGCCAGATTATTTGCCATGCCGTTTAGAGGCAAATAATTGGACCACTTCCCGTGTTTCTGTAGCTGGTAAACAGGATAACAGAACCTACCTAATCGAGTTGTGAGTTAAATTACGAAGTGTGAGAAAGAAAAGCAGTTCAGAGTATTCTGTAGAATTCAAGGTCCATTTCAATATTAAGGGCTCCAAAGACAGTGGCACATGCCTGTAATTCTAGATACTTGGGAGGTTGAGGCAGGATTGAGAATTCCTGGACAATACAGTGAGATCTTTTCTCCCCTAGTGGGTGATTGCTCACTCCCATTCCCCGCACCCACCTCACCCCCGCCTGGGAGCACAGGTGCCCAATAGCAAAAAGTATAAGAGAAGAAAAAACAAAAGGGGGAGAGGGTTTCTGGTAGGGAATCAGCCTTTATAAAAGGTCAGTTGGCATTTAAAACCTTATCAATTTATTTTACTGGGCCAGCAGGTGGCGTCATGATCAACGTGCTGGACTGGTGGTGGCTTGCTTTCTATCCCTCTCTGATGAGCACAGGTGGCCTATAGTAAATTTTAAACATAGTATCAAAGAAATAATTCCTTTAAAAACAGTGATTTTACTGGCAATTTTTTTTTGAAGAGGTTTATGTTATATAGGGCATGTGCACTCGCCAGAGACAGAAAATGAAAAATCACCCCCGGGGGATGGCCACGCCGCAATCCCTTCTCCATTCTCCTCTCGGGATCTTGGGCACGCATGCACACACGCCCGGTGTGAGTTTAAGCCACCAACCGGGTCCGGGACTTGAACTGCAGTCAACTAGATCGGAGTCCAGCGACACGGCCATTACGCCAACTGCTGGTCCCCTTGCAATTTCTTTCATGTCTTTTCTAAAGAAAAGACATGTAAATTTTATCCTAGGGCTGTGTTTAAAGGAGCCAGCCAGATTCCTTATGGCCAGTAGTGGTTCAAATCATAGCCTTGACAGTGGCTTGGAAACATTCTGAGCATGCCAGGGCCCACTGGTGGACATGTTTGTTCCCCTGCCCCCACACAACACACACATACTGTGGCAAAATAAATTTCAACCTAATATTACCCTACCCTCCTGCAACTGCAGTCTGGGCCGGCTATCCTAAAAGGTACCCAGTCCGGGACCTCTATCCAGCAGCCGGTTTCCAGCAGCATGGAGCTTCTAACTGGAAGGCAGAATTTGTATGTTTTATTCTCTCGAGCAGGTAAACCCATGTACTCAGTTCTTTTTTTTTCTTTTAAAGAATTATTTATATAATATTATTTATTTGACCAGAGAAAGAGGAGAAGAGAGAAAGTGAGAAAGTAAGCCATCAGGTCCAGGACTTGAACCATGGTCAACCATGTGGGAGTCCACCACCTTAAGCACCACGCCAGCTGCTGGCCCCAGTACTTGGTTCTTTAACCACCACCTTCAGGGCCACCAGGTGGCATGGTGGTTAAGGGTGCGAGATTCCCACATCGCTGATCGTGGTTTGGGTCCTAGACCTGGCAGCTTGCTTTCTTGCTTTTCCCTTTCTCTCTCTCTGGTCAAATTAAAATAATGATAATTATAATAATAACAAATGGAATTAAATAAATAATTCTTTTTTGGGGGGGGGAAGAAGACCGCTTTTTTTTTTTTGTGGAGAGATTTTCACTGTAGGGCGCGTGCGCTCGCCAGACAGAGAGAGAGACATAGAGACAGAAAGCGAGAAATCACCCCCCAGGGGGGATGGTCACGCCGCAATCCCTTCTCCTCCATTCTCCTCTCGGGATCTTGGGCACGCACGCACACGCGCCGGGTGTGAGTTTTAAGCCACCGGGTCCGGGACATGAACCGCGGTCGACTACGTAGGAGTCCAGCAACATAGCCATTATGCTAACTGCTGGTTCCCAAGAAGACCACTTTTTGAAAACAGTGTTTCGCCTGCTTTGGGGAAGAACTTGATTTGATCTATTCCCACAGTCCGTCAGTCCTCTAAGCCCACGGTGCTTGCTGGCCTTGTCAGTGAGACCATTCTATACAAACGCCTTCTCATTTCAGCTAACCTTCCAGCCAGAGCACCCAACTGTGCTGACAAAACTGACCTCCCTGCTGGCTGGCTTCCAGAGAGCCAGGTCTCTCACCACGTAACCCCAACCCCAACCCCAACCACAGCGCGCCACTTTCTGCCGCTCACTGCAGACACACGGGACAATACCCAGTTTCAGTTCAAACTCATTTTCCTTTTATTAAAGTCCAAGTTCCCATTTTATGGCCTCAATAAAGGAAAACTTGTTCAAATAAGGTAATATGTTATCATCAGTATTTCCAGGGGACTGTTTACAATCAAGTAGCAACAGCAATAAATCCTTGAGAAGCCCATCTGTAAGAGAAACACAAAGAATTAGCCAGTAAAGAATATAGAAAAGGTAGAAATCTTTAGTAAAAACGCCCTTAAGAAAACATAAAAAATAAAAAAGCACAACGAAAAATCCTTTAGAGGTCATGCCCCTAAAACCCTTTGGGGCATGGCGGTAATGGTGCTGGCTCCCACATGGCTGACTTGGGTTGGAGTCCCGGGGCTGGGCCTACTCCCTAACTTTAATGCTCGCAGCCACTACCTCGAAGGAGAACATCACACGTCCTTACCCCGAGAGCATCGTGATGTCATCGCCCTGCCCACTCCCCCAAGCCCTCGCCGTGGTCAGTGGTGTGCTGCTTACCCGTGGGCTTTTACGCTTTGTCAAGACCCAGTTCCTCTGGAGTGGAGATGCCCAATTCATTTAAAGTTGGCCTAAGTTCCTGGATGACATAGGGGTAGATTTCCTTATGTGGTCCTGCTTTGTCCTGATGATAAAAAGAATATTCACACTTAACTTCCTGAAAGGCTGTCTCTATTAACAAAACAAATTCTAAAAGCTTGTAATCATATATGCTGAGGTTAGTAGGATCGAATTAATACAGGTTATCTACTTTAAGTTAACACACATTTATTCAATGAAGAGGGCAACTTACATAGGCACTGTTCAAAGTAGGTTTTTGTTTGTTTAAGAGAGATTTTTGGTATAGGACACGTGCCCTATACCGGAGAGACAGAGAGACAGAAAGTGAGAATCACTCCCCAGGAGGGATGGCTGTGCCACAATCCCTTGTCCAATCTCCTCTCAGGATTTTAGGTGCACACGCCCAGTATGAGCTTTAAGCCACCGGGTCTGAGACTCGAACTGCAGTTGACTACGTGGGAGTCCAGCGACATAACCATTATGCTACTTGCTGGTCCCATCAAGGCAGGTTTTAAAATACCTTGAGAATAACTAAGACTATTAGATTAAATCAGAAAGAAAAAAAAAAACAAAAAACAAAAAAAACAAGCCTAGAATCACTGGAACCGTTCTCTACAAAGACTGTAACCAGGGCCGGTAGGTGGCGTGGTTGTTAAGGGTGTTAGACTCCCACATGGCTGACTGTGGTTCAAGTCCTAGACCTGGCGACTTGTTTTCTCAATTTCCTTCTTTCTCTCTCACTCTGTCCCTCTTTGGTCAAATGAAAAAATAAATAGAGTTAAATAAAATAATTATTAAAAAAAAAAAGACTGTAACTATAAAGTATATTCCCTCTAGCTAGACAAACTACAAATTTTAGGTATTTTCACTCAGTCAAGATCAGAATTTGCTTGGGAACCAGCAGTTAGCGTAATGGCTATGTCGCTGGACTCCCACGTAGTCGACCGCGGTTCACGTCCCAGACCCAGTGGCTTAAAAAACACGCCGGGCGCGTGTGCGTGCGTGCCCAAGATCCCGAGAGGAGAATGGAGGAGAAGGGATTGCGGCGTGACCATCCCCCCGGGGGGTGATTTCTCGCTTTCTGTCTCTATGTCTCTTTCTGTCTGTCTGGCAAAATAAAAAACCCCCCCTTAAAAACCCCTCAAAAAAAAAAAAAAAAAAAAAAAAAAAAAGATCAGAATTTGCTGATCCCCAATCAACAGCCCACCCACGTCTGGAACAATTTTCGCGCCGTTATTTCACTGACCTTAACAACTTCTAGGATGCGAACTGCACTGGCAAAATCATTTAACCGTCTGCACGCCCGCAAGGCAGCATCAATGATTTTGGGTTCTGGAACCAGATCATAGCCAACCAGCGTGTTCATCCCTGCCAAATTGAAAAGAAAGGACATGGCACCTTGAAATATCCTCATTTAAACTACAATTCACTTGTTTCTGTTTTACTGACTCGGAGGCCTGTGGTCCTACCTGTGTGGGCCGTTACTCTCCTATCTATAGAATGAAATTCTAGATGGTGAGACCACAGTAGCTCTCCCACAGGGGACGAGTGGAAAGTAAGAACTACGCACCGCACGCAGCCTGCAGGAAAAATCTAAACATTTTCTTAAATGCAAACACTATTTACATAATAATGAGCTGGTTTATTTTCAAACAATAAGGTCAATTGCAGCTTTTATCTTCTTTTTCTTCAGTCAGTCAGCGGGAAGGCCAGCCAGTAGTGTGATGAAGGCAGCTGGCTCCCACCAGACAGACTGTGGCTTGGAAAACACACTGGACCCGTGTGACTGCGTGCTCAAAGTCCCGAGAGCAGAATGGAGGGAGTGCGCGTGGCCACCCCACCAGGGTGTGCTTTTTCACTTAGCTCTCAGGTGAGTGCGTGTGCCTACAGCAAATGAAAAACAAAACAGGCCAGGACATACGCTTCCCAGAGAATGAGATTCAGTGAGAAGGCCGTCCTACAGGAGGTGGTCACACCGCAATCACTTCTCTTCTGTTCCTTCCTCCTTTGGGGATTGTGGGCACAGAGGCATGTACACATCCTGGCGTGGTTTTCAAGCTGCCAGGTCTGGGAATCGAACACTACAGTCAGCCATTCAGGATCCAGCCGCCTCACATATTGTACTAACTCTTAGTATAATACGTGTATTTTTGGGTGCTTAGAAGTTTGACTAGGGGGCCAGCAGGTGGCATGGTGATTGGGATGCTGGATTCCCACAGGGCCGACCACGGTTCAGTTTCCAGACCGGAAGGCTTACTTTCTTCCTTTCTCGCTCTGTCCCTCTGTGGTCAAATTAAAAAAAAAAATAAAGTTAAATAAAAATGATTCTTGGGACCAGCAGTTGGCGTAATGGCTGTTACTGGACTCCCATGTAGTCAACCATGATTCGAGTCCCGGACCTGGTGGGTTAGACTCATGCCAGGCACACGTGCGAGTGTGCCCAATATGGAGGAGAAAGGATTGCAGTGTGGCCATACCCCCTGGGGGTGATTTCCTGCTTTTTGTCTGTCTCTGTCTTTCTGGCAAGCGCATGTGCCCTATAACAAAAACCCCTCCCTGCAAAAAAAAATTCTAAAAAAAAGAGAAAAGAATATGAATTAAAAAAAAGTTTGATTGGAAAATAAACCTAAAAACACTAAAGAAATGCTCATGAAGAAATAATGAATCCCGAATGAGGACTTTAAAGAGAAATTATCGAGACATGCCAATGAGGACTCATAAACATTCATAACCAGACAATGATTGGGCATGCTTACTTTCAGATCTTTGCAAAATGACACATCATAAAACTTAATACTCTCTTAATGGGAATGCAGAATTGCTATTTTTTTCATTACTTGTACTCAAGCTTATTCAGTAAGAATTCCCCCAGTCACAGCAAAAGGAAGGTATTACATTATTTCTGCACAGTTTAAAGCGCATAGGTTTCTTACTTTTAGCATTTAAAATATTTAAACAAGGGACACTAGTCAATATGATGCTAAAATACAGCTAAAGAGACTGAATTCTTGTCTGAGATAAATTATCTCCCACCTAAAAATCGCGACGAGTTAAATTCTACTTATTCTTAGCAAATGTGCATCTGTGAATTTAGGGGAAAAAAGTTCTAGCATACTTAGACTGGACATTTTTTCAGGGAAAGATAATTCAGAACCGTGACCCAGAGGAGAGGAAACGACAGCCTGCACGGACGTCCTGCACAACTGCTAGCTCTCGCTCCGTCCTGTGCCACAGCAGTGGCTTTCCATCGGGGGACTCTGTCCCCAGGGCACATTGGACAACATCTGGAGACATCTCTGGCAGCAGCGACTGTGGAGAAGTAGGTACTCCGTTGAGTGGGCAGGGCCCAAGGACATGCTCAGCTGCCCCCACCTACCTGGCCCAGGCCCAGAGCGCCAGCACAGACAGTAGCAGGGCACTGCGGCCCAATCCTGGAGCCACCAAGGAGGCCTCCAGGCTTGCTTTCGGGAACACTGTTGTCCTGGCTGGCTGCAGGGCTTGGGGCAGGACTGTGGCATGAAATTCCATCGAGGGTGCCTGTCTCTGTCTCTCTTTTTAATTTGCCAGAAGTGCACATGGTCACTGGAGACAAAGAGAAAGTGGGAACGCACCCCTCGTGGGGAATGGTCACACTGCAATCCCTCCACGTCTCCCTCTTGGGAGTCTGGGCTCGCACGTCCAGAGGTTTTCTCAAACTGCAGTGTCCGGGACTTGAACTGTGGGGCTGGCCAAGTGGGATCCAGAGGCCTTAACCACCATGGCTCAGGCTGGGCCCTCTCTCGATATGAACAAAAACTGAGACGTAAAAAGATCTAGCTCACATTGTCGATAGTGCCTGCTTTAAAATTCTGCTGTGTAGGAACTACTCGGAATCCCTACCTTTCTAACACCAAATTTCATGACGGTAACCAGTTCACGTGACACATGTCTTTTCCGACAAAGTGGAGGCAGTTTGTGGTTATAAACTGGAACAGACAGGCCCATCTCCGTTCTACTCACCTTTGCGCAGTTCCCAGGCATCTATGTCCGGCTTGTTGAAGTATGTCACCCAGCGAGCATCAAATTCCTCATCTGTTTCATGTGACCCATGGGAGTAGCAGCGACCTGCCTGGATGGCTACAAGGAAGAGAAAGCAGTGATCGCAGTGCCCAGGTACATTCAGACCCGCACGGCTTGTCTAGCACACTCGTTCTGAGTCAGAAAAAAACATTCAGCTGGTCAAATGAAGTAAATCTTACACGGGTATGGGAAGGTATCTTAAAAATTAAGCACAGGGAACCAGCAGTTAGCATAATGGCTATGTCGCTGGACTCCCAGGTAGTCGACCGCTATTGGCGTCCCGGACCCGGTGGCTTAAAACTCACGCCGGGCGCCGGGCGTGTGCGTGTGTGCCCAAGATCCCGAGAGGAGAATGGAGAAGGGATTGCGGTGTGACCATCCCCCCTGGGGGGTGATTTCTTGCTTTCTGTCTCTCTGTCTCTCTCTATC
>NW_006201156.1:404996-405855 GCF_000334495.1 Tupaia belangeri chinensis
GCGCGGGCCAAGCGCCCTAGAGCAAAAACCCCTCAAAAAAAAAAAAAAAAAAAATTAAGCACAGAATGAGGCCAGCAGGTGACATGGTGGTTAAGGTGGTGGATTCCCACATGGCCGATGACGGCTTGAGCCCTGGACCTGGCATGTCTGTGTGTGCCCAAACCCCAAAGGAGACAGAGGCAAAGGCACTGTGGCACGGCTACCCCCAGCAGGTGCTTTAGCAAACAAAAAGATGAACATGGGAGCCTCGCCAGGTCTGGTACCAAACGTCACTGCCAGGTGGATGTTTTCTCCTAAATGACCATCTGAGCCGACAGCAGAACACAAGGAGAATTCAAAAAGTTCGTGGAAAATGGAATTAAAGTATGAGTTTATCTGGTACCAGCAGATATTGTAATGGTTACATCGCTGGGCTTCCATGTAGTCGACTGAGGTTCGAGTCCTGGATCCGGCAGGTTAAAACCCACACCAGGCGCGTATGCGTGTGTGCCCGAAATCCCGAGAGGAGAATGGAGAAGACCATCCCCTGGGGGTTGAGTTCTCACTTTCTCACTGTCTCTTCAGTGAGCACATGTGCCCTAGAGCAAAAATTTCACACACATAAGTGTGAGTTTATTTTGGTGGAGAGGACTCTCGAAATGTGTGCATGGCTTTTTCGGTAGTACACCTTTCCCCATGACCTTTCTGAGGCTGCCCTCCATAGCTGCCCCCAGGGTCTCAGCACCAGTGTTGGACCAGCGAGTGAGGTGCTGAGGGCAGCTGGGTCCCACGAGACCTTAGCGTTGACCCCACGATTTGAGTCCCAGACACGGCGGCTTGGGAAACACTAATAACAAACCCCAATCTCTAATGAGCAGGA
>NW_006201156.1:405886-407483 GCF_000334495.1 Tupaia belangeri chinensis
ATGTACTGTAGTAAAATGAGTAAGGACTAAGCATCTGTGCCAGGCAAGATGCTAAGAGTTACGTTATCTCAATTCATCTTACAGCCACCCAATATCCTGATTTAGAAAAGAGGCCGCTGAGGCTTAAAGTTAAGTAACAGGTCCCAATTTACAGAGAAGACATTCCACGCCACTTCAGCCACTACTGCCTCCTTGTGGCAGACAGGTCCACAGGGCAAACGCCGAAAGTAACGCTTTCTGGTTTATGATTTATACTCAGGAAGGGGAAAGTGCCTAAGAAACAAACCACTAAGAAAAGAATCCACTTTAATCTACAGTTTGCTGACAGTGTCTGCCATCTCCCTAACTCCACACGAAGTAGCCATTCTTCTGAAGATGTTAAGAAAAATTGCCGTGTGTGTGTGTGTGTGTGTGTGTGTGTGTGTTTGTACACATAAATTAAGTTCCTACTCTAGCAATTTAACAATCAACAAAAACACACAGAATCTAACAAACACCAGGATGAGCCAAAACTAGCAACCATGGTTAATAAGGAAGTCCGTTCCCAAGGTGAAACTCTGTCCCAAGGTGGGACTCAGCTTCCTCTGTAAAATAAAATGGATTCCAGTTCCTAAAAGCCTTCCAGACTTATCCTTCTAAGCTCAAGTAGAAAAGATGAAGTCCAAATTTAATGAAGGAAAGAAAACACATTCTTTAACGTTCTGAAATGTCTAGTTAAAACACAAAAAGCGGCCAAGGGATGAGTTTTTGTTGGATTTTCGTAGTCCTGTTTAAGTAAGCATACATGGGAGCTCGGTTTTGTAATGTAGCAGGATCTACCCTCACTGTAATTAAAACTACAGTGCAGGACACGAACCTACATTAGATGAAAGCAAAATATGGGACAAGAAATCGCAGCACATCTCCAACTCCAGCAATCAGCCTTTAAATCCTAAGGGGGGAAAAACAGGAAACTCTTCCATCTTTCTAAAGCCCTGTATTCCTCGGTCGGTAATACCCAATTTTTGAGCAGTGAAATTTTTAATATAAGACCTATTGATATTCAAGCTCTCTTCCGAGCCACAGGGAACCATCACACACGCAGGTATAAGCTAAACGTGCATGAGAACCTGGCACAGCAGTTCGGAAACATGACAGAACGGGCGGTGAAGGTGACATAAAAACGCCGCACGAGAAAGGCCTGGTTAAACAAAAAAAGGCACATGCCCCAACGCGGAAGCATCTCGTGTCCTCGGAGGCGCTGAGGACGGGCGGCGGTGCAAGGTTCCCGAAGAGCCACCCCCGCCTGTGCCCTGAGCGGCACGCCCGGAGGCTCAATGTCACCTTCGCCAAGGCGCTGCAGGCCGGGCGGCCACTCCCGGTCAGGTGGCCGCGGGGTCGACGCCGGGACACGGTCACGGCCTGCGGACTGCAGAGTCGCGTTGCGCTCCCTTCGCGGCGCCCGCAGCAGGTCCACACCTGACCCGTCCGCCGTGCCAGCGCCAGGAAGTCGTGCGGAAGCAGGCCTCGAGGGCGCACCCCGGTCCTCTACGCCTCGAAGCTGCGGCCCGTGGTCAGCGGGTTCCGCGGGCAGACGCTAGGCCCCCGGGGCAGCTCC
>NW_006201156.1:407773-408558 GCF_000334495.1 Tupaia belangeri chinensis
CGCGTGTCCGATCCGGTGACCTGCCTCAGCTCGGGTGGAATCAGGATAGGAGGTGAAAGGTAGGCAGTGTGCCATGTCGGGGTTCTAGTCTGACCTCGGAGGAGACGCCCATGCCTCAAAATGGGAATGAAAGCAATAACAACGACGATTATAATACAAATGCCTCCGCTTTTTCTCAGCCCTGAATGGTCATGCCATCCGGAGTGAAGGAGACCGTTTCCCCGCTTTTGGTGTCTCCCGTTCTCTGCCTCTGGACCCGCTGAGGAAGGAACAGCAGTCACACCCTTCCTCACTCCAGGTCCGCTTTCCTGGGCCTCCGTGACTACCCTTCTCTTCCCCTCCGCCAGTGTGGCTTTCGGGAGATACGAACATGGCTGGGAAAAAGACTTAAAAAACATTTTTTTTGAGAGAGAGATATTTTTACTATAGGGTGTATAGATTTGGGGCCACACACACATGTGCCCAGAGTAAGTTTTTTTATTATTATTATTTATTTAACTTTATTTATTCATTCATTTATTTTAATTTGAACCCCTGCCTCCCTGCCCCCCCACACACACACACACAGAGGGAGAGAGGGAAAGTGAGAAAGCAAGCCTTCAGGCCTGGGACTCGAACCATGGTTGGCTAGGGAATAACCAGCACCTTAACCACTACACCACCTGCTGGTCCCCTAGAGTGAATTTTTTTTTTGGTTTTTGCTATAGGGTGTGTGAGTTTAAGCCACCAGATCCAGAACTCGAACCGCGGTCGACTACATGGGAGTCCAGCGACGTAGCCATTGC
>NW_006201156.1:408580-410394 GCF_000334495.1 Tupaia belangeri chinensis
ACCCCACCCCCGCCCCCAGCGAGTTTTAAGCTGCAGGGTCCCAGACTCGAATTATGTTGGCCGTGTGAGAGTCTGGCAACATAACCATTATGCCATTTGCTGGTCCCAAAAAAACATGTGTTTTCAAAGCTCCCTATCCTCACTTCCTCCCACCAACCTCGCCAAACCTAGTCTGCTATTGCTGTAGGTGCTTGCACTCACTGGAGACAGAAAGGGTGAGAGAAAGAGAGGGAAAGTGAGAAAGCATCCCCCCCCAGGAGTGACGGCCACACCACAATACGTTCTCTTCTGTTCTTTTCTTGAGATTTTAGACATGGGCTTACATGCCTGGAGTGTTTTTCAAGCCACTGGGTCTGGGACTCAGACCTCTCAGTTGGCTGGACAGGTAGCTGGACACTGGGATTCAGCTACCTTAACCTCCACGTCATTGCCTGCCCACAGGGCACATTTTCTTTCTTTCTTGTTTTTTTTTTAGAGGTTTTTGCCTTAGGGTGTGTGCGCTAGCGGGAGACAGAAACAGCAAGAGGGAAAGTGAGCAATAACCCCTTGGGGGGGGATGGCCATGCCATGATCCCTTCTCCTCCCAGGATCTTGGGCACACACGCACACCACCCAGTGTGAGTTTTAAGTCAGCCGATCCGGGAATCAAACTGTAGTTGGCCATGTGAGAGTCCAGTGATGAAATTGCTGCTGCTATGCCATCTCCTGGCCCCAGGGTACATTTTCAAGCCTACCCAGGGATCAGGACCTTCAAGGCTACCTACTGCACCCCCGGCTGTTCTGGTTCTCTCTAGAAATAGTTCAATGCACAGCTAAATGTGAAGAGCTAGAAAAGGGGATTTAATCTGAGTCTCTCTTACCACTATAAATGTGGCTTTTTATATATTATTTCAGAGAATAAACAACCTTGATTAATAATCAAGGGATGTTGAAGGTCTTATTAAAATGCAAATTCCCATTCCTTTCCTGAAAGATTCTGAGCCTGTGGGTTTGGAATTCAACCCAGGCAATCTGTACTGTGAAACAAGTGTACTAGGTGATTTTGACTCTGAGCTGAGTTTAGGAGGCCTATTATTATTATTATTATTATTATTTTGAGAGGTTTTTGCTATAGGGTGTGTGTGCCTGCCAAAAAGACAGAGATAGACAGAAGTGAGAAATCACCCCCCAGGGGGGATAACCACACCACAATCCCTTCTCCTCCAATTCTCCTCTCAGGATCTTGAGTACACATGCACACACGGCCAGCGTGAGTTTAAGCCACCGGGTTCAGGACTCGAACCAAGGTCAACTATGTGGGAGTCCAGGGACATAGCCATTATGCTAACTGCTGGTCCTGGCCTAGTAGTCTTATCTTCCTGTCCTCACAGCAATCTGGTTTATCCTCCAGATAAAACTGAGGCTGAGAGAGGAATGAACTTGCCCAAGGTCACAGTCAGATTGACATCCTCCACATCTCTGAGCTCCTCAGTGCAACACCAGACATTGCATTTGTTAGCACAAGTCTGGAAAGTAAAGACCTACCCTCCAGGCAGGGATAGAAAGTCTGATAACAGGGGTGTTGGCAGACACTTCCTATTCCTCTTTCCTAATCTCACTGAAGCGGTGAGAAAACCTATTGTGTTAGTTTCCTACAGCTCCTGGCTCCTGGCTCCCCCATAACAAAATACCATGGATTGGGTGGTTTAAAACACAGACAAAAAAAATTTATTCTGTTGCAGTTCTTGAGGCTAGAAATCTGAAATCAAAGTGCGGCAGACGCTGCTGAAGATTCTGGGAGAAAATCTGTTTCCCTTAGCTTTTGTTCTTTGCAG
>NW_006201156.1:410425-414251 GCF_000334495.1 Tupaia belangeri chinensis
CATTCCTTGGCTTGCAGCTGCAAAACTGCCATCTCTGTCTTTTTTTTTTTTTTTTCTTTTCTTTTTTGGAGAAGTTTTTGCTATAGGGCACGTGCGATCGCCAGAAAGACTGAGAGAAACAAAGAGACAGAAAGTGAGAAATCATCCCCCATCCCCCCGGGGTGATGGCCACACCATAATCTCTTCTCCATTCTCCTCTCGGTATCTTGGCCTTGCATGCACATGTGCCCGGCATGAGTTTAAGCCACCGAGTCCGGGACTCGAACCGCGGTCAACTACATGGGAGTCCAGTGACATAGCCATTACGCCAACTACTGGTCCCATTTTTTCTTTTTTTAATAGTTTGCTATAAGGTGTGTGTCCTGGCTGGAGAGAGACAGAGGCAAAGGGGGATGAGAAAGACCACCAGGGGAGATGGCCACACTGCAATCCTTTCTCCACCCTCTTCTCAGAATTTTTGATATACATGTGTACACATCATGTTTTTCAAGCCTCTGAGTCTGGGACTAGAACCATGCAGCCATGTGAAATCCAGCTGCCTTAACCTCCACACAACCTATTGGCCCCCTCTGCAGGTCCATCTGATCACGAGCCTACAGTATGTGGCAGAGCAAGTGACCTGGCCACCGAAGGTGGCACTAATGACTGCATAAACCAGTAGCTGAGCTGAGAGACCCATCCCTCCCTCCGTTCCTTCCTTCCCCCCATTCTTGCTTACGCACCCTCCCTTCTTCAGTTGCTCCCTTCTTGGAGACCTGGAGATGGTTCAGCATCTCAGTCAAATGGCAAGGACTAGAGTGTCCCTAGTGGCCAGTGTGGGCAGAGCAATGACCTGAATTGCGCAAGTAACGACCTTGGAGTTGGGGGGCAAGGGCTGGGGGGGAGTGTGTGTCTGGCCGGATCTTCCCCCGACTATGCAGTGGAGACACTCTGGAAGATGCGTGGCCAGTGTAGCTCCTAAAGCTTTACCAGCTTGAAGCTGTAGACCTCCCACTCCCGAAAGAACAAAGCCACGTCTGGGCAGGTCAGCCCTCAAGGAGGAGCCGTCCCCTCTCCCAGCTGTGACTGCAGTGAAGTCCCACCTGGACAGCTCTCCAATTTGTCCCCATTTGCATCCCCACCATCTCAGGTCTTACCTTCCTGTAGCTCCAGAGTGCAACTGGGCACCTTCCAAGATAGCTCCTAACCACCCAGAGGTCGGGAGACCCTTCTCAAACACTAGTCGGACCAGGCCCCAGCAGTCCTGCTCCCCATGATCCCTTCCCTCCTGTGACACGCCTCCCACCTGGTCCTCTCGTCCTACCAGCCTCTTTACGCTCTGTCCTTCAGACCCATGTGGCAGCCTTGCCACCATCTGGAGTGTCACCTCTGTGCTCCTCGGGGGCCAACTCCTGATCCCAGGAGAAGCAGCCCCATCAGCACCTCTGAGTGAGCGCTCCGCCTTCTCCCACCAGCATGGCACTGTACTGTAACAGATTTTCTTTTTCTTTCTTCCTTCCTTATTTGTTTATTTTTTTAGTTTGCTAAAAGGATGTGTGCTGGCTGGAGAGGGAGGGCCAGTGAAAAAGCACCCCCCCAGGGAGGATGGCCATGCCACAATCCCTTCTCCATTCTCCCTTTGGGATTTTGGGCACGCATGCACATGCGCCTGGCATGTTTCTCAAGTTGCTGGGTCAAGCTCCAGCTGTGCAGTTGGCCGTGTGGGATCCACTAGCCTTAACCAACACCACCACCAGCTGCCCCAGGTCTTCTTTTCCTCTTCACTACCCGCCACCATCTTAGAGGTAGGAGCAATGCCTGCTTAGTCCACGAGTCTACTCCCAGCCCCACCCTGTGCCGAGACTGGGCCCTGGCACAATGAACAGGTACTTGCTGCGTGGACGGAGGCCCAGCTGGAAGGCCACTGTCCATCCGGCCACGAGCTCTGGCCATGCACTGTGTACTTTTATGTCCCCAGGTGGATTTTGATTTTGTGACCTGACTGTTTTCTGGGTGTGAGACTTCACTGCTATCCCCAGACGAAGTGTCCCAAGGCAGAGCCGAGCCAAGCACTGGACTTGGCCTAGGAATCCCTTGGGTAGGGCCCTCTAAGGGAAAGGTGGGGCTCATGGTGGGAGGCAGCGCCTGAAGTGGACCTATCTGAGTGTTCCGGTCACCCCCTCCCCTACTCCAGGACTTCGCAGAGTCCCATCTCGGCCTTGGTGGCCAGGATGGGTGTAGGGACAACTGTGATCTTTTGGAGCCTGCTCCTAGATCAGTCAGTAGGGCCAGGGGAGCGGTAAGGCAAAACCAGGGTACTCGCCATGCTGTGTTCCCTTGTTGAGCCAGCACACCTCTCTGGAGCCGGAACCTCTAGGTGTGGAGAGTGGCACATGCCTGTGATCCCAGCTACTCTGGAGGCTGAGGCAGGAGGATCTCGAGTTCAAGGCTGAACTGGGCAACACATAGTGAGGTCCTGTGCATAAGGAACTGACATGCTGGGTGGGTGGGCTGCGGTTCCATGACCTGCCTTCTAGCATGGAGGCAGGTTAGCATTCAAGACTTTCTAGGCTGATAGGGAACTCTTCAAGCCAGAAGAGAAAGCTGCTGCAGCCTTCCCTCCCTGACGAGACGTGCAGCCCCTCGGGCTCAGCCCGATACCCGGCAGCAACACTTATGACCACTGGTGGTCTTGGAAAGCTGGCTGTTTTCCAGAACCAAGACCAGACTCCTTCAACCTTCTACCATGCAGCACCCATTCCAATTTATTTATTTATTTTTAATTTATTGCTTGTGCACTTGCTAGAGACAGGGAATCAAATAGGGGAGAGGGAGAAAGCAATCCCTAATGGTCACACCACAGCCCCTTTCCATCTCCCCATCCTGTTGGGGTGTTGGGCATGCATGCACATGTGCCGGGCATGTTTTCTAAGCTGCTACAGTGGGGATTTGAACCTTGGACTGGCCATCTGAGAGCTAGCCTCCTTACCCACTAGCCCATGGGGCTGGCTACCAAACTGTATCATTTACTTTAGATGCTAGGCTGGGAGCAGCTCAGGTCTTTGTCAGCAGGACAGTTTAGATTCTTTCATGCTTCTTGGACCACCCCCTGAGAGTGTCAGACAAGCACACCCAAACCCCTTGGCTATCCTCAGGGACTCACAGAGAACAGCCAGCGGCTGGTTGATGGGGGCTCACTGATCCAAAGCCTGGGGGCAAGGGGTTCTCTGGGAAGAGCTTGTCCTGTCACTGCAGAACTTACTTCTTGACAGCAACAGGATTTATTTCAGGGTGCTGCAAGCAGAGTGACTTACAGATGCATCCTTTTCCATCTCCTCTTGGATGCTGCTGAGTTGCGTGGGGTGGGGTCTGCTTCTGAGGTCCTGGGGCTACACGCACCCCCCTACTCGCTGGTGCTCTTCCAGCGCAGCATACCAGCCCTCCCCAGCTGACTTGGAGTTGGGCAGCGAGGCTTGCACGAGGCTCTTATCTCAGCAGACAGCTGTGCGGGGCTGCAGGCAGCCACTTATCAGGGAGCCTGCAGTGATTCACAGCCCAAGTCTCAGCTTCTCTGCTGAATAGTAATTTCCAGCAGCGGATCTGTGCTCAGCCCCTCCTCCCCCTCTCCCAAGGGTGTGCTGTCCTTTCTCAGAGAGGGCAGTGAAGGGGAGATCGTGCCCAAGGAGATGGAGGCTTTGCACCCACTTTCAGGTTAAGGCTCGGTTTATGGGCTGAGTGGAGGCTGCGGGTTTAGGGACCTCAGGAGAGTCTGCCACCCTTGGCAATGACCCTCAGAGAGAGTTCTTCTATGGTCCCCCCCCCCCACGCAAAACGCACGCGCTCTCCT
>NW_006201156.1:414284-415757 GCF_000334495.1 Tupaia belangeri chinensis
TGTACAGGGAGACAGGGGACCCCCTTCTAGCCACACGCCCCAGAGGCCAGAGCCAGCCAGTGAGCGGCAAATAGAGAGAGAAGCCAGGGACTGGGCACTGTGCCCCCGGCACCATTTTGGAGCTGTCCAGTCTCTGTGCCTGACTGAAGGCTCCAAAGACTACTGATGCAACGCTGAAGGGGACTGAGACACAAGGGGACAGGCCAGATCTGCCTCTGCACAGGCAGGCGGTTAGGAACAAACCTGGGGACAGAGCCATTTCTGTGTTTGTTTTATTGAAAGCAAGGCTCCAGCCATGAGGCTTGGGGGAGGAGGCAGAGAGAATTCTGACCCAGGTCTCTCCTTCCAGGCCGGCAAAGAGCTAGAGCTTACGGAGAAGCTCCTTCCACTCTGATGAGGGATGCTCCTCAGAAGCCAGGAAAGGAGAGCTGAAAGGTAATGGTCCCGGGTGAGGGCAGAGCAGGGCCCCACATCTCAGACGCCCCCTGTCCCCAAGTCTCACCCGCCGCCCTCCTCCACCAGTAACGGAGGTTCCAAGAGCTCCTCTCCACTTGCAAAGCTTCGCGGAGGTTGGCTGCCTTTAACCCCGAGGTCCTAAACAAAGCCCGAGTCCCCTCCACTGCCACCATTCCCTCCCTGAGCAAAGGTCCCAGCACTGCTCAGAAAACGTGAGGGTGCAGTTCAGAGTCTTCATGCAACACGGGCGTAGGAACAACCATCCCAGGGAGTTTCTCTGCGGCGTTGGGGACCCTCTTCTACCACTGGGGACCCTCTCATGTTGCCTCTGGGTCCATGCAGCCAGTCCAGGGAGCTGTTATGTCGGGTAATGGGCTCCAGAGCACCAGGCGTGAGAGCCTGGAGGTGCAGCTGAGGAGGTGCTGGGGTCTAGGTGGCCCAGAGTCCAGAGTTGTCAGGCTGTCCGGTCCTCGACCGTGGCCCCTGGCTCAGGTTGCAAGCGCTTCGCAGAGCCTTCCCCAGCTGCAGGGTCCCCGAGGCTCCTCTTGGCGGTTGGCGCGGCTGGGGGGGATGAGGGACCAGGGTGAGGGTTCGGAGGCTGGTATCCCGGCTGCCGCGGATCCAAGGCGTCCTTGGAAAGTAGGATGGCGAGGCCGGGCACGTTCTTAAGTACACTGAGGCTGGCGGCCGGCTCGCCAGGCGCCAGGGCCGGCGTGGGCCCAGGCGGGAGGCTCTCCCACACCTCCCGCACGCTCCGGTAGCGCAGCCGCGTGACCTGGTGCAGGCCCGCCAGGCGGCGCTTGAGGATCTCGGCGCACGTGACGGTCTTGGTGGTGGCCCCGCCGCAGCCGCTGAAGACGATGGCGCGTGTGGCTGGCTGCGCCATGCTGGCAGTGGCGAAGGCCATCAGGTTCCGGATCTTGCTGCCCTCCTTGACCCGCATATGCACGGCGCCAGGCGCCAGGTCCGCAAAGGGGCCGGAGCCCGGGCTGCCCCCCTCAGCCCCCCCCCCCCCCC
>NW_006201156.1:415948-436504 GCF_000334495.1 Tupaia belangeri chinensis
ACCGGCCCGCCCGCGTCCCAGCCCCACCCGCCTTTCGGATCAAGTCCCGGTCCTCAGCTGCCGGCGTGGGAGCAGCGCTTGGGCGGTGCCAGGTGACTTGGGAGGCGAAGTTCCCCTTTAATTGCGACCAGCCCTCCCAAACCAACCCTCCTAAACGGGCAACCTCGATAAAAACTACGCTTGCGGTGCAAACGTCGTTTCAAGCTGGGCCCCCTTTCTCAACGGGAAGCCCCCTTATCCTTCCCAAAGAGCAGTTTCGAGCAGCCATCTGGGGCTCGCTCTCCCACCCTTCAAAGGAGCCCCCGCCCGCCCGCTCGCGGAACTGTCGCCTCAAGGACGGCCAGTGCACGGTCAGCAGAGTGCGGGCGGCGCTGCCTCCCGCTCCGCCCCGCGCCTCCCCTCGGACGAGTGCGCTGCGGCGTGGTCCTCGAGGGGCGGCAGGGGACCGAGGTCCGGGCCTCGTCACGCCTGACCGAGCTCGAGCTTCCAGGTCCCTATCCACCCCTGGGGCGTGGGGGTGAGGCTCTGGGACAGCCAGGGGAGAACAAGGCGCCCCCTCCCAAGAGGGACTGAGCTTCCTCCACCTGCGATTCAAGTCCGCTTAGAGCTGCGCGCTTTGGCTTTGGGGTGAGCCGGGCATTGTTCCCTGCTGCGGCCCCTTCCTCCCACGTGGGCTTCGTTGTAGTAAACCTTGACCCCTCGAGATCCAGGGGGGGTCCTTTTTCAAAAAGAGACTAGATGAAGGAGTTTTGAGGGAGAGAAGGGAAGAAGATGGGGCGCTGAAGCCCTGGGGGGCTCCTGTGAAGGTGGAGGGTGCCACTCTTCAGAAACCCCCCAGGAGTGTCTGGGGAGGGAGGGGTCCCTTGCCAGGCGAGATGTGCAGTAGGAGAAGAGATAAGTTTGGGGTGAAGGGCTACTGCTGGGAGGGAGGGGGTTAGAGGAGAGCCGACCCCCCCAAACCGCCCTCTGGCCTCGCCCTTCTTCCTTCTGCCCCTCTCGCTCGCAGTCAGGCCTGAAGAGTGGGGCCGACCTGGTGTCGGGGACTGGTGGGTAGAGCCCCGATATATGAACCGCAGACCCCTCCCGGAACTGCTAGCATGCGGATCTGGGGCTCTCGGCGGCGGCCTTGGCTGCAGTTCGCACGCCCGGGAGCGGGAAGAGCCGCAGCTTCGGGAAGACGCCGAGCTGGTCGGCAGCGCGTGGCGGGGCTCGAGGAACCGCGGGTTCTGCTAAGGCTGGGGCGGCGGTGGGGCCGAAAGACAGCAGTGTCCGCCAGGCCTGGGGATCACAGGAAGCTGCTTTGGAACCGGGTTGGTGAGGAAGTGAGCTCTCCGTCCCTGGGCGTAGCCAAGACGGGGCGATCGCTCCCTCGGAGGGAATGTGGGCTGGGGTCTGTTTGGAGAAGGGGCCGGGAAGGGAGCTCGAGGTTTGTGCAGGGTGAGGATGGGATGCCTCTGCGCCTGCCTTGCTGGCCCTGGAGGGCCGCAGCCCCCATCTCCTCCGCTGCGGTCTGCCCTAGAAGACTCCCATTCACTTTGCTCCTCAGTCCGTGAAGGAAAAAGGCCCGCGCCCCCTCCTCGGCGCCCAGCTTGCAGCTCCCGCTGCCGCACTTAAAATGTAAATGTGCAGCGTGATTAGCCGCAGGGTCGCTAATTACAGCTGAAGCCGTTCATTACGCTGTCAGCGCGCGTCCTAGCCCGCCGGCTGTGCGCTCCATCCCGGCTGCGGAGTGGGGGTGGCCACGCGGGGTGATGGAGGGAGGAGGCGGAGGACTGGGCGTTAGGGAGTAGGCCAGAGCTGGAGGAAGCAGAGGGAGGGCGGGGTGTGTGGGTGGGGGCAGGTGGGCGGCGGAGACCTGGAGGTGGCCGGAAACGGGACAAGATGGGGCAGGGGAGAGGGTACTAGGAAGCCGGCGGTGAGAGAGGGCAAACGCGGATGCGGAGCAGGGCCAGGGGAGAAACCGGAGAGGCGGTGGGAAGGAACAAATGCCGCCGGGGTGTGTGCCACGCGATGGCTGGAAGCCTGGAGCGACAGTCCCAACGTGGTGCCTCGTAAGCATGCTGCCCACCGTACACAAAGTAGGACCCAGCAGGTGGCGTAGTGGGTACAGCGCAGGACTCCCACGTGGACTGCTGTTGCTCAAGTCCCGAACTTGGAGGCTTGAAACTCATGCCAGGTGTGTGTGCAAGCGTGCCCAAAATTCCAGAAGGAGAAGGGATTGCAGTGTGGCCATCCCCTGGAGGCTGTTTTCTCACTTCTCCTCTCACTGTTTCTCTCTGGCGAGTACATGCCCTCTATGACAAAAAACTAAAGAAAGAAAAAGGAAAAGCCATCGCTGGGCATATGCGTGTGTGTGTGTGTGTGTGTGTGTGTGTACATGCCCCAAGTCCTGAGAATGGAGAATTACAGTGTGGTCACGCCCCTGGGAGTGCTTCCTGTCCTTCCGCAACCACACATGCACCATAGCAAATTAAAAAAAAAAATTAAGCCGTCTATTACCATGTATATGTGTTTATTGATCCAAATGTATTTTTTAAAGAAATATTTGTTATTATTATTTTCCAGTTTAATCAGAGAGAGAAAGAGAGGGAAAGTGAGAAAGCAAGCCACCAGGTCTGGAATTTGAACCGTGGTCGGTCATGTGGAAGTCCAGCGTCTTTAACTACCACACCACTTGCCGGCTCAGATGTAAATATATTTTTATTCTATTTATTTATTTATTTTAATCTGTGATAGGACACATGCACCCAATGGCAAGAAAAAACCTTTAAGAAAATAACATTTACTGGGGCCGGCAGATGGTTAATGGTTAAATCTCTGGACTCCCACTTGCCAGCTTCAGTTCCAGTCCTGGACCCAGAGGCTGACTCACACTGGGTGTGTGTGCGTGTGTTCCCAAAGTCCCGGCAGGAGACTGGAGGAGAAGGGACTGTGGCGGGGCCAGCCCCCTGTGGGGTGGTTCCTGGCTTTCTGTCTCTCTCTCTGGCAAGCACATGTGCCCCTATAGCAAAAAGCTCTCTCTAAAAAAGAAAAAAAATTCAAACAAACAAACAAAATAACATTTATTATCTCCTACAATTTCTGAGGACCAGAACCCAACAGTAGCTTGAAGGGGTGCATCTAGCTCAGGTCAGCAGGAGGCTGCAGAGATGTCTCCCTGGGGGACCACCCCCAGGCTTACTGGGTCTGTTGGCCTGAGGCCTCAGTTCCACAGTAAGAGCAGCAGGTAGCCCCAGAGAAGTGATCTGGGAGGGAGTGCGAGAGAGCAGGGCCCTGCAGGGCTTCTGCAGAGCCCAGCTGCCTCCTGGGAAGTTGCCTGCCCTATTTCCACCTTATTTTACTACTTGGAAGGGAGCCCGCCCCCATCCGAGGGAAGGGCATTAGGCGCCACTTCTGGAAAGACCTATCGGAGGATTGGTAGACATTTCAGAGCCATGGCAGAAGGGGAGTGTCTGGGAGGCCAATTTCAGAGGAGAAAAGGAAGAGTCAATGTGTGTAACGAATTTGTTGACAGAGTACTTGAATCGGGAGAGGCGGACTTAGTTCTGTGCATACAGCAAGCATGTATCATGTCTGTTAAATGAACATATGAGTAACAACTTCTCTGAGATTGCTTTCATGGGCATAAGAGCACTCACCCTACAGGATGAGACTGTCCTGAGGTCCAGTGGGATTATGGGTAGTTCTTTGTACATTTTTTTTTCAGTTCATCTTTATTATTATTATTTTGCTACAGGGTGTGCACACTCACTGGAGAGAGAGAGAGAAAGAGAGAAATCAGCTCCCTTCTCCCCCATTCTCCTCTCAGGATTTTGGGCATGCACACACACATGCCTACTGTGTTTTCCAAGATGTTGGGTCTGGGATTCCAACTCTGCTGTGACCCTTGTGAGATCCAGCTATCTTTCACTACCACACTACTGGCTGGCCCTGTTTATTTTTTTTCCATGAGCAAGAGAGAAAAAGAGAGAGACCAAAAGACAGCACCCTCAATGAGGTCTCAATGCCAAGATCCATCCAGCTTCATCCAGCCCTGGATGACGGACATGGGTGCCCCTGGCGTCCTCAGGGAGATCTCTGGGTGCAACCCAGGAGGTCCTGGGTCCAGCATTGCAGAGCAGTGCACTACCAGGGCTCCACCTTCCAGCCTGGCTCCTTGTCCATTTAGCAGTGCTGGGCGGGAGCCAGCAGGTGGCGTGGTGGTTAAGGCGCTGCACTCCCACATGACCAACCACGGTTCCAGCCCTAGACCTGGCAGTTTGCTTCCTCGCTTTCCCTCTGTCTTTCACTTTGTCAAATATAAATACAGTTAAATAAAATGATTCTTTAAAAAACAAACAAACAAACAAACAAAAAAAAAACAGTGCTGGGCAATGATGCCTGGAGGTGACTGACCTGGGGGAGGAGCAGAGGGCTCTACCATGGAATTGTCCCTGCCTAGGTCAGGCCGCTCAGGTCAGATCATGCCCGACCCTGGGGCTGGGCTCTAATTCCAACACCCACCTCTGGTCTCTTGGCCCAGCCAACCTCCTCAGGGCTCACCTCCAGTCACTGTTCTTCCTGCCAGTGTCCAGAATAGGCCCCAGGAGTCCCATTACCAGCCACACCTGTCACCTTCAGGCCACTCCTGTGCTGGCTCTGGCCCTGCAGCAGGAGACAGGGATTTAAGCTGCAGACCCAGGGCAAACCCAGTGCAAAGTGGAGCTAAGAGCCATCGTCCTGATGAAATTCAGTCATTTTCATAGCAGACAGGCCGAGTCACCTGGGTTCCAGGAGGGAGAGGGGCAGGGGACGTGTGAGGCCTAGAATGGATGAGGGACCAGGGCTGTGGAACAGGAAGGAGAGGTGAGAGCCTCTGGGACCTCCTCTGTCTCCCCAAGAGGTGAGTGCTGCCACCAGGTCCCTTTGTCCTTGTAGACCAGGTGGCATTACACCTCTACTGCTCCACCTCCGCTGACCCGGCTCTGTCAGTTTAATGGGTGTGTTGCTGGCGTGTTCCAAGGCAGGCTGATAGAAAGCCCCTCGCCCGGGCAAAGTTGAAGTTCCCAGGAGAGCGCCTGTCCCTGGAAGACTTTTGAGGGCCTGCTATGGTCCTGAAAGCCCCTGTTGTGGCTTCCCACTTTCTGATGACCTCCGCCCTCTGAGGTCAGGCCTGAACCCCGACCCCAAGGCAAGGACCATCAAAAACAAAACACGTGCTAGAGCTGCCAGCCGGCTGTGTGCTGACAGGCACGAGGGCCCAGTGGGTCTGTTTCAGTTGTGTGTGATGGAACGATTTCTGCCTCGTTTCCATAGGGAGGCCGCAACAGCCTTTCTGCACGCTGCCTGCACCTCTGGCAGAGCCGGCTCTCCCGGCGCTGCATGTGCTGGTCTAGCGGTGGGGAGGGGCTGCAGTCCTGGGATAGCCAGGAAATGGTGCCCCTGTGCTGGACCTCTCCTCCTGGTAGTTGCCCCTTCCCCACTCCTAGCAATGAGAAGTCGCTTTTCACATCACACCCCTGACACCTCCATCTCGCAGCCTGCTGGCCTGGAACAAAGCCCCCAAATCTAGCTAGATGGATTGGGCTTTCTCCCAGTTCAGGGAGACATTTGCTCAAATTCCATTTATGGCTGTGAAGGTCCCCTGTCACCACCAGGAATTAGCTTCCCTTCCCTAAAGGGCGGGAGGAAGGTAGCCAAGGGAGCCTGTACTGCCAGTTCTGAAGCCGATCACAAGGGACCTGCACGCCTCTCCTGGGAGATAAATACCACGCGTTTCCACCAGGGGAAAGCACAGGGTCTGCAGAATTCCCGGAGAGCTCTCTCTGCCAGAACGTAAGCACACTTGCTGATTGATGACCTGCCCAGTGAACCTGCCTCGGGGCAGAGAACAGTCAGGATTGGCTGTCCAGCGCAGGTCATCTCTGTCCCTGCAGAAGTCATGGCACAGACAGAGCTCCTTGTCACACCCACAGATCCTCACCAGGGAGAAATTCTGTCCTAGAGTCCAAATGAGTTGCACAGGGCCAGTGTTTCCAAAAAAGAAGTAGCATGTCTGTGTGCATGAGAGCAAGGGGGTGGGAAGAGAAGAGACAGACCAGCACCCTCCACAGTCTTGTCTTTTCATTGTCTTCTGCATTCGTGGCAGAGAGCGTGTGTGTGTGTGCATGAGAGACAGTGAGCAATACGAGCACCCTCCCCAGGGCTGGTCATGCCGCGATCCCTCCTCCTGAGATATACATGCTTGCGCATGTTTTCAGCATGTTTCAGGTCCCACTGGGGGTCTGCACCCGTGGTCAGCACGTGACTTCAAGCACTGCAGCTCAGTGTGCTGCTCAGTGTCCCCCCCACCCCCACTGTGCTAGCCACCATGTGACTGAGGCTGGGCCAAAATCCATGTTTTCTGTTTGTTTAGTTTGCTATAGGGTGCATGTACTCGTTGGAGAGAGAGACAGAGAAAGAGAGTGAGAAGTCACCTTCTGGGGAGATTGCCACTCTGCAATCCCTTCTCCTCTACTCTCCTCTTGGGGTTTTGGGCACACACACACATGGACCTGGCATGATTTACAAGCTGTTGGGTTTGGGACTTGAAACATACAATTGGTATGGAAATCCAACTGCCTTAACCTCCATGCCACCTGCTGGCCCTTCAAATTCATAATTTTATGTGAACTTCAGGGATTTAAGTGTTGTCTACTATTTGAGTTACCTACTACAGAGTAACAAATCACCTTAAAACTTAGAAAGTAAAAATCCCAACGATGCATTCTTTCAGTGATTCTGCAGTGAGTGGTTCTGCTCCATGGGGGTATTGGCTGTGGTCGCTCACATGGCTGCATTCAGCCAGGAGCTGGACAGGGCTTCACTCACGGGGTGGTTGGCATGGCTGGGGGTGTGGCTGGATCTTGCCACCTGGTGTCTAGACCAGGCTTCCTTCTTGAGTAACTTGATGTCAAGAAAGGTGAAAATGAGGGCTGCAAGACCTCCGTGGCCCAGGCCTAAAGTCCTGTTACCCTTCCTCTGCATTCTGTCGCTCAAGCCAAGCCATGCATCCAGCCAACATCACGATGCGGAAGCATAAACTCCGCCCCTTGATGGAAGGCCTCGCTGCGTACATGGCAACAGGAGGAATTATTGGCAGTCTTCTCTGGGGATAGTCTGCCGCATCAACTAACTTATTTATTTTATTTCATTTATTTTTTTATTGCCAGAAGGTGCATGCACTCACCAAGGAGAGAGAGAAAGCATTCCCCACTAGGTGATGTCACAGTCCTTTTCCTACAGGGCTCCATCCATCGGGAGTTGCAGCATGCATGCACACACACCCAGTGTGTCTCTCAAGCTAGAGGGGCCAGGACCTGAAACCCAACTAGCCATGTAGAATCCAGGCACCTGTGCACAAGAGTGCTGCAGCGCTAGCCCAACTGACACTTTTAAAAAACATCATATCGGGGAGCAGCAGGTGGCGTGGTGGTTAGGGTGCTGGACACTCCCACATGGCCAACCACAGTTCGAGTCCCAGGTCTGGTGGCTTGCTTTCTCACTTTCTCTCTCTCTCTCTCTCTGTGTGTGTGTGTGATCAAATTAAAAAGCAAATGAATGAATAAATGAAGTTAAATAGATAATTTAAAAATAAATTTAAAAAAATCATATCTGCAAGTCAGTTTGGCCCAGGGTTACAGTTTCTATTGGAAATGTCTAAGGAATTCACCTAGAAATCCTTCATGACCAGGGGTTTTTTATGGCTAGAGGTGGGGGGAATGCAGGGGATAGAATCTGGGCTTTCTCTGCTGTTTCTATGGCTTCTGTTCACCACAGAAGGATGAAGGAGCTGGGCACCCCTCACGCCTGCCGGTTACTGCTTCCTATGAACCTGCCACAGCACTGTTTCCACCTGTCAGCCTGAATCCCAAAGCTGCCCAGTTCATAACCTGCAGCAAGAAGGTCAAATGATTGCTGAAATTACTTCTAATATCCTGGAGGGCTCACCAGCTTTGATTATTTTTTTTAATTGAAAAAAAAATATGTGTGTGTGTGTGTGTGTGTGTGTGTAGGGGGAAATGTCCATGTGGTCTGGTAGTTGGGGGAACCAGATCTCACATAGTCAACCTTGGGGTTTGAATTCAGGTCCTGGTGGCTTGGGAAGACTGCTGGGTCCATGTGAGTGCCCAGAATTCTGACAGGATGAAGAAATAAAGGAGAAAGATTGTGGCATGACCATGCCCCATTGGGGGAGCCTCCTCCCTCTGTTTCTCTGGAAAGTTCATGCATCCTCTAGCAATTAAAAAGAAAGTTTTTAATGGACGAGCAAGAAATTGTGGGCTTAGGGAGAAAGAAAGAGAGGTTTTTTTGGTTTTTTTTTTTGGCCAGAGGGTACATGTCATGTGCTTCCCAGAAAGAGGTAGATCCACAGAAAGCGAGGGAGAGAAATAAATACCCACAGTGGGGCAAGGTCACACCGAAACCCCTCCTCCAACATCCCTCCATCCTGGCAGGATTAAGCATGCACACATATGTATTCAGCATGTTTTTCTTTTCTTTCTTGCTATAGGGTACATGTGCTTGCCAGAGAGACAGACAGAAAGCAAGAAATCACCTCCCAGGGGGGATGGCCATGCCACAGTCCCTTCTCCTCCATTGTCCTCTCCAGATTTTGGGCACACATATACATGTGCCCAGCATGAGTTTCAAGTCACCATGTCCTGGACTTGAACCATGGTCGACTCTGGGGGTCCAGCAACGTAACCACTACACCATCTGCTGGTCCCCACCCAGCATGTTTTTCAAGCCACCAGGATTTGAACCACAGTTGACCAAGTGAGATCCTGGGGCCAGCCAACCAGCTTCAACTTTAGCCCAAGGAACCATTGCAAGATTGTAATCAGGTCTGTATTGATCAGATCAGTACTTTGGACAGCTCCCGCAGACCATGAGGACGCGGCCGTTCTAGTTATTGATCACTGCATAACGAGGTATCCAAATGTAGTTGTGTAAAACAACCTTCGTTATGCTCAGAGCATTGATGTGTCAAGGGGTTTAGGCAGGACAGAGAGGATGGCTTGTCTCTTCTCTAGGCCGGGGCCTCAGCTAGCAGGCTCAAGGGCTGGGGACTGGAATAATGTGAAAGCTCATTCTTGCCAGCTGTTGGCTGAGGCTGTCCCTCACAGCCTGGTGGCAAACAGCCAGACAGATAGCCACCACGTCACATTGTACACCTAGCCTGGGTGCCACAGCATCATGGCTGCATATTCTGTGTACGAGGGAAGTCCTAGCCTGCCCAGGTTTAGAGGAAAGGGGATAGACCACCTTTCTGTCTGTCTGTCTGTCTTCCTTTTTTGTTTTTAAGAGGCTTTTGCTACAGGGTGTGTGCACTCGCCAGACAGACAGAGAGACAGAAAGCGAGAAATCACCCCCCCAGGGGGGATGGTCACGCCGCAATCCCTTCTCCTCCATTCTCCTCTCGGGATCCTGGGCATGCACGCACACGCACCCGGCGTGAGTTTTAAGTCACCGGGTCCGGGACACGAACCGCGGTCGACTACGTGGGAGTCCAGCGACATAGCCATTACGCTAACTGCTGGTCCCCCATTTTTTTTTTTTTTTTTAGATTTTTTTTTTTTTTTGAGAGGTTTTCACTGTAGGGTGCGTGCGCTCGCCAGACCGACAGAGAGAGACATAGAGACAGAAAGCGAGAAATCCCCCCCCCAGGGGGGATGGTCACGCCGCAATCCCTTCTCCTCCATTCTCCTCTCGGGATCCTGGGCATGCACGCACACGCACCCGGCGTGAGTTTTAAGTCACCGGGTCCGGGACACGAACCGCGGTCGACTACGTGGGAGTCCAGCGACATAGCCATTACGCTAACTGCTGGTTCCCTCCCCCATTTTTTTTTTAAAGAGAGATTTTTGCTATAGGGCATGTGTGCTCTTCAGAGAGACAGAGAGAGTCCTAGAGTCTACCCTCCATTTTTAAAAAATTGTTTAAGAGGCTACCTGTGGTTGTCAGGGAGACAGAGAGAGAGAGGGAGAAAGAAAGCACCCCAGTGGACTGTGGTCACACCACAATCCCTTCTCCTCCCTTTTTCTATCTGGTTGGGATTTGGGGCACGCACATGCAAACGCCCAGCATGTTTTTTTGTTTTTTTTTTTTAATAATTATTTCATTTAACTTTATTTATTTGTTTATTTTATTTATATTTGACCAGAGAGGGACAGAGTGTGTGAGAGAGAGGGAAAGTGAGAAAGCAAGCTGCCAGGCCCAGGACTCAAACCATGGTTGGCCATCTGAGATCTAGCTCTCCTAACTAGGCTATGGGACTGGTCCATACCATTGAGTTCTAAAGTCCAAACCAACTCATCTACTCTTGGACTTCTCATTATGTGAGAAAAAGCCGCGTCTTGTTTAAGCCGATGCTATTTGGTTTTCTGTCACATGCAGCCGAGCTAAAGCACACCGGGGACAGTAAGAGTCAGCTGTGCATGTCCCGGGGCCAGGACAATGGCTTCTCAAATCTCTGACTGCAGGGAGCAGAACGAACCAGGAGCTCCAGCGGCTAACTCAGAATTCCATCACTGCGTCTGCACCAAGGCCGAACTTCCAGGACTGCTCCTTGCAAAGGGCTGAGTGGGATGGGGTTTGAGGCAGGCCCTCTCTTGAGAGATGGATGGGAGATGGAGGACCCCCAATGGCTTTGCTGACCTTTCCATAGAACTGCATTGAAGTCTGGGGCTAGCTACGTGGCCTGGTGGTTAAAGCAGTCAGATCTCGTGTGGTCAACCTGTGTTTTGATTCCTGATCTGGTGGTTTGGGGGGGAAATAAATGCTGTTCTTGGAGAGAAAATTGGAGGCCGGGGCCTAAGCAGTGGTGTGCAAGAAGCAGCTCGCAGTGGGTTCACCGAGCCAAGTGTGTTGGAGACCACCCTGTGTGTCGACGACCCAAATCTGCTGGAGAACTGGGTCCTCGAGTACCGGAGACGGCATTCTCCTGTAGCCCGTGCCCCGGGGAAGTGGCCGAGTCCCACCAAGTTAATGTGTCCGGCATGAAAGCTCTTGCACATCATGCTTTGTGTTTCCAGGCACGTCTTTAACTCTCTCTTACAGATGTTCCTGGCTGTGGAGAAAACCTGGTCATCCTTTCCTGCCCACTGGACATTTACGGAATTTTCCATCATAAATAGGTACAGTAAAGCTTGCTGACAGAAGGTCACCTCTTTACTCCAAAGTACATACTGTTCATAATCTGACCTTCCACCCCATAAATGCAGAGCAGAGGAGAAGGCCGCGATGGAGCTCTGTCGAATCCCCAGCCCCCATGCCGGATTTACTTAGACGACGAGCCTTTCAACACGTGCTCCGCTCCGAGTCCGCGGCACGCGTGTTCAACCCTTCATTTTGTGAGGTGGTTGTCGACTACAAGCATTACTGCAATTTTAATGATATAAACACAATTAAATACAGTGTAGAAAAACAGGTCAGGGATGTGCAAGACCCGTCACTTCTAATGACTTCCCTCCATGTATAATTGTGTATTGGACAAATGGTGGGGCGGTGAAGGCAGCTGGATCCCACATGGCTGACTCTGCAGTTCAAGTTCCTGATCCAGTGCCTTGAAAATCGTGTCAGGCATGTGTGTGTCTGTGCCCAAAATCCCAAGAGGAGAATGGAGGAGAAGGGACTGTGATGAGGCCATCCCCTACAGGGGTGATTTCTCACTTTGTCTCTCTCTCTCTCCAGCAAGCACATGTCCCCTGTAGTAGAAACTAAGACAGAAAAAAGGAAAAGAATTTAAAGTATTTATTTTATTTGTTGTTGTTATTATTATTATTATTATTTTAATTTGCTAAAGAAAGAGAGAGAGAGAAAACAAGCCGCCAGGTCCAGGACTTGAACTGCAGTCAACCATGTGGGAGTCCAGCGTCTTAACCACCACACTGTAGGCTGGCCCCCTAAAATGAAGATTTGTATTTGTTTTTGTGATGACAGTTGAGAGGGAGAGGGAGAGGGAGAAGGACGTGCATGCTATCTTCATGTCTCGTCCCACCCTCCTCCCCCGCCAGTCCAGCTCACAGGCAATCACCAGCGTGTCTGTGCCCAGCAAGCTCGTGAGCACCCAGCATGCACGTGTGTGCCCAGCAAGCAGTGCAGTGCCCAACAAGCATGTGCAAACCTGTGTGCCAGCAAGCACGGGAACCGCCAGCAAGCACTGTGCCCCAGCATGCACGTGTGCCAGATCAGCAAGCAGGTTGGGGTTTACAAAACACTTGAGTGCCCAGGAAGCAGCACGCCCAACAAGCACGTGAGTGGGGAGCATGCACCTGTGCCCCCAGCAAGTAGCATGTGCCCAATAAACATGTGACCCCCAGCAAGCAGTGGGCGCCCAACAAGCACGTGAGCGTCGAACCACCTGTGCCCCCAGCAACGTACACCCCGAGCAAACAGCACGTGCCCAACAGACACGTGAGCACTCAGCAACACGTGAACCCCCAGCAAGCAGTGGGCGCCCAACAAGTACGTGAGCGCTGAACCACCTGTGCCCCCAGCAACGTGCACCCCCAGCAACCAACACCTGCCTGACAGCGTCCAGCAACACGTGAACTGCCAGCAAGCTTTGTGGGCCCAACAGGCAAGTGAGCAGCAAGCATGCACCTGCGTGCCCAGCAACGTGCCCTCCAGCAAGCGTGCACCCAGCAAGCACATGCATCCCCAGCATGGTGCCCAACAAACACGTGAGCACCCAGCAATCACATGAACTCCCAGCAAGTAGTGCAGGCCCAACAAGCACATGAGCAGTGAGCATGCATCTGTGTGTCCAGAAACCATGCCCCCAGCAAGCACCTGCACTTCCAGAAAGCACATGAACCCCCAGCAAGCGGTGCAAGCCCAGCAAGAACGTACATCTGCACCCCAGCAATGTGCACCCCCAGCAAGACGCCCTCGCCCAACCAGCACATGGGCACCCAGCAAGCGGTGCAAGCCCAGCATACTCGTGTACCCAGCAAGCACAGCCCTCAGCAAGCAGAGCACACCCAGCAAATAGTAGGTGGCCAGCATGTGAACGCCCAGTATACACATGTATCCAACAAGCACAGTGGCAGCCTGGCAGCATGTAGGTGCCTCTCAAGAACCTGCACACCTATGGGCATAAGCACCTGTGCCCAGTATACACGTGCTCAGCCAACAAGTGTGTAGGCCCCCACCAAGCATCTGAGCACCCAGCAAACAGCTTAGTGCCCAGCAAGTACGTGCACCCAGCATGCACCTGCCTTCCCAGCAAGCACATGTACCTGGAATGCACATGCACCCCAGTATGCACATGCACCCCAGCAAGCACGCAGGTGCCCACTGTGCACGTGCAGGCCCAGCAAGCAGGTGCATATGTGTCCAGCACGTGGCCCAGTAGGACCCCACCCAGCAAACACCCGAGTGGCAAGCAAGTAGGTACTCGCCCAGCAAGCTTGTGCATACCTAGCACACACATGAGCACCCAGCATGCAGGGCTCCCTGTGAGCAGTGCATGCCCTTCACATGCTTGCCTAGCCAGTGTGTGCCTGTGCGCATGATCATTCCGCGGGTGGGGGGGTGATTCTCACTTTCCCTTTCTCTGTGTCTCTCCTGCAGAGCACACTTGCCCGTAGTAAAACATTTTAAAAAAAGGAAAAAGGAAGGAGGTAAAACGGAACTTGAATTCTTAGAGCTGCAAGCAGTCTGCATGGCTGGAGTGCCCGGGGAGGGGTACAAAAGGCAATGCTGGCCAAGGCCCACCCTCACACACCTGTGCTCCCAACGAGCATGCGCGGGCCCAGGTAGAACTAGGGACTTGCACATCGGACCCTCGGCATTGCGGAGTGTTGAGTCGTGGCAGTGCCCCCATCGGACCCTCGGCATTGCAGAGTGTTGAGTCGTGGCAGTGCCCCCACACTGCCCTGCTACATTTTAGTGTTTATGCTCCTGGAGTTAGTTATGTTTCTCTGGGGGATTATAATACATAATGGTGTGCTGTGGTGTCTCTGCCCAGCTCTGCCTGCAGCGACTGACTAACTGGAAATCAGCCTTGGTGGAAGTGCAGTATTTACACCAAGGAAATGAACAAACACTCCAACTCAGAGACTGATTTATTGTTTTGCAAATGATCTACATTCATCAAATGGAATTGTGGGTTTGCTACAGCTACAGGAGTCTAGCAAAAACCCAATGAAAGCATTCTCTGAGACTCAATCAGCTCTTTGGAATTTATAACAGAATACGGCATACCACAAGTAAGTTGTGTGTTCGCGTATAATAGTGTTTATGATGAATACACGTGTGCCCACGTTCTAGCTGTCCAATTTCCCCTGGAGAGCGGTTACTAAACATTTACCAACATGTTACTCGGCCAACGTCCCCTTTCCCTGACACTGACTCTGTAGTGATGGTAAGGAAAATGGCAGTGGGCCTGACTCTCGCTCCTGCCCCCAAAATCTAGTCTCCTAGGGAGTCGGGGACAGCAGTGGGCGGCAGGGAAGGAAGGAGCTGAGACCAAGGAGAGGCATCTGACCAGCGCAGGAGGGTGCTGGAGCGAGGGGAGCTGGCATGGTCATGCAAAGAGTGAACAGGTCTCAGCCGGCCAGGGGAAAGCTGCATGCAAAGGCCCAGCTGTTGTCAGAAACAAGGGCTGGGAGACAGGAGGGACTGGTGGGACAGAGGACTGTGGCTGGGCTGCTGCTCCCGGCCTGCGGTACCCACAAGGTGGAGAAAGAGCAGCCTTATCCTAAGAGGGTCTTCTGGAGCTGGCCAGGTAGCACTGTGAAAGGCGGCTGAACCCCACATGGCTGACTGGTTTGTGTCCCAGACCCTGTGTCTTGAGAAGTGTGCCAGGCGTGTGTGCGCATCTACCCAAAAGCTTAGAAGGGAGACGGAGGAGAAGGGATTGTGGCATGGCCGTTCCCCATGGGGCTGCTTCCTCACTTTCCTTCTCTCTCTTTCTGTTTTTTTTTTTAAGAAAAGGGGGGCCTTCTGGACCCTAGTCCTAAGAAGAGTAAGAATTTCTGGGCAGAAGGAACATGCAGAAGCAAGGAGGTACTGGCCAGCCTGGGGCACGGTGGTTTGGATCCCACGTGGCCAACCGAGCAGTTTGAGTCCAGACATGGAGGCTTGAAACCCACACCAGGTGCGTGTGCCTGTGCGCATGATCATTCCGCGGGTGGGGGGGGTGATTCTCACTTTCCCTTTCTCTGTGTCTCTCCTGCAGAGCACACTTGCCCGTAGTAAAACATTTTAAAAAAAGGAAAAAGGAAGGAGGTAAAACGGAACTTGAATTCTTAGAGCTGCAAGCAGTCTGCATGGCTGGAGTGCCCGGGGAGGGGTACAAAAGGCAATGCTGGCCAAGGCCCACCCTCACACACCTGTGCTCCCAACGAGCATGCGCGGGCCCAGGTAGAACTAGGGACTTGCACATCGGACCCTCGGCATTGCGGAGTGTTGAGTCGTGGCAGTGCCCCCATCGGACCCTCGGCATTGCAGAGTGTTGAGTTGCTCCCGGCCTGCGGTACCCACAAGGTGGAGAAAGAGCAGCCTTATCCTAAGAGGGTCTTCTGGAGCTGGCCAGGTAGCACTGTGAAAGGCGGCTGAACCCCACATGGCTGACTGGTTTGTGTCCCAGACCCTGTGTCTTGAGAAGTGTGCCAGGCGTGTGTGCGCATCTACCCAAAAGCTTAGAAGGGAGACGGAGGAGAAGGGATTGTGGCATGGCCGTTCCCCATGGGGCTGCTTCCTCACTTTCCTTCTCTCTCTTTCTGTTTTTTTTTTTAAGAAAAGGGGGGCCTTCTGGACCCTAGTCCTAAGAAGAGTAAGAATTTCTGGGCAGAAGGAACATGCAGAAGCAAGGAGGTACTGGCCAGCCTGGGGCACGGTGGTTTGGATCCCACGTGGCCAACCGAGCAGTTTGAGTCCAGACATGGAGGCTTGAAACCCACACCAGGTGCGTGTGCCTGTGCGCATGATCATTCCGCGGGTGGGGGGGGGGATTCTCACTTTCCCTTTCTCTGTGTCTCTCCTGCAGAGCACACTTGCCCGTAGTAAAACATTTTAAAAAAAGGAAAAAGGAAGGAGGTAAAACGGAACTTGAATTCTTAGAGCTGCAAGCAGTCTGCATGGCTGGAGTGCCCGGGGAGGGGTACAAAAGGCAATGCTGGCCAAGGCTCAGGACTGAGAGCAGCCGAGGACAGGGTGTGACCACAGGAGCTAGGGGAGCCTGGGGAGGGACCTAAGTAGGGGAGAGGCGGCAGGACTGAGCCCCTGAGGCTGCTTGAAGGACAATGGTGTGGGCGAAGAGGTGGAGTGGGGGGAGGCGGCCTAAGGGATCGGTGAGGGGCGAGGGGTGGGAGAGGGCAAGTGAAGGTGCAAGAGGAAGGATTTATTGAAGACGTGGGGCTGTGGAACTGACGGGACTTAACTTCCAAGAGTTTGGTTTGGCAATTGAGGGCTGATATGGTCATTAAAAAAAATAGTGGCTATGGCTGGCAGGTGGCATGGTGATTAAGGCTTTGGACATACACGTGGCTGACCTCGGTTTGAGTCCCGAACCTGCCACCTTGCCTTATCACTTGCTCGCTGTCTCTCTCTCCCTCTCTCTGTCTTTCCCTGGTCAAAATAGAAAATAATAATAATACATACAATTAAATAAAATCATTCTTTTAAAAAAATAGTGGTCAGTTATTTTGTAGAATGTCCCTCAATTCGGGTGGTCTCCTGCCTCTCATGTCTACATTGTGGTTTGTGTTATTTGGCGAGACTGTCGCAGCAGCTGCAAACCACATCACAAGGTACGTGATACGACGTGCCTTCTGTGTTAAAAGAATGATCTAATTTCATTGATTATTATTATTTTAAATATTTGACCAGAGACAGAAAAGAGGGAAAGTGAGAAAGCAGGTTGCCAAGTCAAGAACTCAAACCATGCTCAGCCTTGTGGGAGTCTAGTGTCTTAACCTCCCCACCACCTGCCGGCCCCTGAACTATTTTTTTTAATAATTGTTTATTTAATTTTATTTATTCATTCATTTACTTCAATTTGACTAGAGAGAGACAGAGAGAGGGGGAAAGCGAGAAAGCAAGCCACCAGGTCTGGGACTAGAACTGTGGCCAGCCATGTGGGAGTGTCCAGCACCTTAACCATCATGCCACCTGCTGGTCCCGTCTGGATGGGTCTTAGGATCTGTTTACAGGCAGAGTCAGACAGGGAAGTAAAATCATAGGGAAGACCCAGGGTTCAGTTTGAGATGAGGCTGGGGTGCAGAAGACAATCCAGACAGAACGCTGCAAGCCAGAGGTAGCTGAGGACTTGGGAGAGAGCGAGGCTGCGGGGCAGAGGTCAGGCTGAGAAGGCAGGGAGGCGGCTCCGCAGTCACTGCAGGGGTCACCGTCTCGCCGGACGTGGCCAGCGTTCACGGCCAGTGCTCAGAGCGCAAGGTGCGGGCCGGGACTCAGGGTGGGCATTTTTTTCTCTCTGGGCAGTTAGGGCAGCCCTGGATTGGCTTGCTGGATGCATGCTCCTGCTGTCACTCCACGAGTGCGCAGTGGCCAGTGTTCGGGAGTCCCGTTGGGAGCAGCTGGTTAAAGCGCGGGAGACGCGGGGCCGCAGAGAGGCAGGGCGGCAAGTGCTGGTCTCGCAGGCGTGGCTGCCCCCAAGTGGTCTGCTGGGGACACTGCGGGTAGAAGGGCCGGGGATGGGGGGGCGGTGGGGCACTGACTGGCAGAAGCGGGGAGGTGGGGAAATGTCCTTCCTCCCTCTGCTCAAGCTGCCCCATGGCCCCCCATGTTAAATTTTATGATGATACTTCACTGAGTTATAGTTTACGTACAATAAAATGCACGTCTTAAGTTTTCATCACCCCAGAAATGTCCTTTCCTTTCCTTTCTTACCCATTCTTTTTTTTGTAGAGAGGTTTTTCTTTTTGCTATAGGGTGCGTGTGCTGGTCAGAGAGACAGAAAGAGAGAGACAGAAAGCACCCCCAAAGGGATGGCCACACTGCATCCCCTTCTCCTCCATTCTCCTTTTGGGATTTTGAGCACTCATGCACATGTGCCTGGTGTTTTTCTCAAGCCCTGGGTCTGGGACTTAAACCATGCTATGATTTTCAAGCCACCAGGTCCATGAAGACTTGAACTGCTCAATTAACCATGTGGGAATCCACTGCCTTAACCACCAGGCCACCTGCTGGCCTCTTGGTCCATATTGTCTTTTCTTTCTTTTTTTGGTATTTATTTATTGGTCCATATTCTTTTATTTTTTTATTTGCTATAGGGCGTGTTTACTCACTGTGGGAGGAGAGAGAAAGCGGGACAGCACCTCTCGGTGGGGACAACCACCCCACCATCCCTTCTTCTGGCTGGCCCCGGTCCCATTCTCAATCACTGCACCAGCCCGCTTCTCACAGAGGATCAGCAATGCCTGTGTAACAAAGCTTCTTTAAATGACTGGACTACTGGAGCAGCAGGTGGCACGGAGGTTAAGGCTGCTGGATCCAACATGGCCAGCTCTGTGGTTGGAGGCCTGGGCCTGGCAGCTTGAAAACACTCTAGGTACATGCCCCAAAATTCTGAGGAGAATGAAGACAAGGTCACGGTGTGGCCATTCCTCTTGTGGGGTGATTTCTCACTTTCCCTCTCTCTCTCTGGTGAGTGCCTGCTCCCTATAGCAAGCTAAAGAGAGAGAGAGAGAGACTGCCACTCCTCTGCTGACAGTGTGGCTTCCTTTTATGTCCTAAATATGAAGGGGCAACCCACTGGGACAGAGCAGGCTCTGACTCAGGACCTGGGCACTCTTTCTTCCTTAGTTCTCTAAGTAGGAGGCTCTTCCGGTTCTCTTGATGGTGAAAGGGGTCTGAGATCAGCAGACAGAGTCCCAGCATCCCTCCCCAGAACTCACATGAGCCATAAACCACCTCCTGTGAATTCCAAGTGGATCGCAGACAGCTCCCTATAGACCTCAGTGTGGCCCTCAGACCCCTCTCCTGAAGCCCTCAGGGACCCTCACCTCTTTCCTAAGACCCGCAGAGACTCCCAACACACTTCTCTTGGGAGCCCTGCACGACAAACCTGCCAGTTCCCATCTTTCATCTCACTGGCTCCTCCCCGCAGCTCTGCGAATCAGCCTGTGTTTGCATGACAGTGGGGACAGCAAGCTGTGACCACATGGGTGAACCAGGGACGGGACCAACAGAGACCCCATAGCCCAGGACGCTTCCTGGTTGGCCTGGTGGCTAAATTCCACTTCCTGCTCTGCCCTCCCCAGCCCCCAGGCACCCTTCCTTGGGCCCTCTTCTCCATAGTTTTCTCTTTTGGCCCTGCCTCTCTTCACTGCTTTCCATCCCAGCTGTGGGGATGAGGCCTCACTCCTGCAGGCTGGAGCCAGACAAAGGGCCCTTATTCTCAAGGAAGAATCCCTGCAGTGTCTGGCACTCACTGAGGCCCCCTTCTCCCCTTCTCGCCCAGGATGGCGTGGGTGGGGGTGGGGGCGGCGCTGGGGGAGCAGCAGTCGGCTGGCCCTCGTGCAGAGAGCCCACAGGAGGTTTGCCATGTCAACACCACTCACAGAAGAAGCCTGTCTTTCACTCCCGGCCCCATCTCTCCAAGCGGGTCCCTGCACGCTCCGGAGTCCTGGGCTTTTGAACGTTGGTGCTGGCTCTGCTCCTGTCTGTGCCCTTCTCTGCACTTCACGGGCTCCGTCCTTCTTTTGCCTGTGTCCGTGTCTTTTTCCAAGCCCCCTGCGCCCTCGTGCAGTGTGTCTGTCCCTGTTTCTCATCCTTCTCACTGCACTATGCCCCCTCTCTTCTTCTCTTTTCATGTCTTCTCACCATTTTGATCTCTGCATGTCTCAGTGTCTCTGTCTCTGTATGTTTGTATGACTCTGCTCCTGGCTCATTTCTCGTTTTTCTTTCCTCCTTCCTTCCTTCCTTCCTCCCTCCCTCCCTCCCTCCCTCCCTTCCTTCCTTCCTTTCTTTCTCTCTCTCTCTGCAATCCCTTCTCCTCCACTTCCCTCTAGGGATTTTGGGCACACACCCACAGGTGCCTAGCGTTTTTCTCAAGACCTGGGTTGGGGACTGGAACCATGGTGTAGCCATGCGGGATGCTGGTGCCTTCGCCAACATGGCACCGCTGGCCCTCTCTCGTCTATCTGTGGATCTGTGCGTCCATCTCTCTATGTCTCCTCTCTGATCTTCCAGTCTCTGAATTCTCTCACCTTGCCTCTGTGGCCCAAGGGCCTTCCTCAGTCCCACACTCGCCTGCTCACACAGTCCCTTCCGAAGCCCCGAGGCCCCTGGGATCGGCATGGAGGTGCTTCTCCCCAGTTTACAGATTTGGAAGCTGAGGCTGTGGGTGCAGGTGCCAGGCTCCCATTTCTGGGCTCTCCTTCGACCTCTCACCCTGCTCCTGTCCTGTCCCTGAGGTGCCCGCCAATCACCTGCGCTTGCCGGGCTCGAGACCTAGCACCTCGGACAGCGCCTGGAAGGTGCGGGGGCGGTCGTGTCTGCTTTCTCGCGAGCTCAGGAGGAGCGGCCCTAGACTGGGAGAGGGAGTCTCGCGAGAGCGGCTGCTGC
>NW_006201156.1:436559-441885 GCF_000334495.1 Tupaia belangeri chinensis
TGGGGGCCGGGCGAAGGGGGTCACTGGCTGCAGCCGTGTGCCCCCAGGCTTTCCCCTTGGATGCCAGCGGCGGGCCCAGTTGCTGGAGAGGAGGGGAGTCGAGGTGACCTTTCCTGTTGGGCGGGCGAAGAGCGCCCAGGGAACCCCCAGGTCCCGGTGCCCCTACCATCCCCATCCCTAGCTCCCGCAGAGGGAATTGGGGGGGGGGCTTGGGTGACGTCAGACCCCTGGATGCTGGAGCCTGGGCCTAGGGCCCTCCATCCCCCAACCCCACCTGGCAAATCGGTTTCCTGGAAACCGGCTTCCTGCACCCTGGCGCTTAGCAAGCTGCCTGGGATGGGGGCGATGGGAGTGGGGCGACGGGGGCCTCCTTCGGGCCCTTCCTCTCAACAGGCGCCTTCAAGGTGGGCCCAGGTTGTGCGCCTGTCGCCTGTCGCCTCCTGGGGCGGCCGACCTTTGCTCGGGCGGGTCTGAGCCGGCTCCAGGTTGTGGGGGGATGGGAGCACTTTACCAGGCTGGCCTGGACTCCACCCGGGGCTTTGGGGTGGTGTGCTGGGGCACCGGATGTAGCTCATTCCACAGCTGGCAGGGGTTGGTCACGAGGATGGAGGCGAGGTGTTTGGGGACCGATCCCTTTCCCTGCCCTGGGGTTGGGGAACCAAAGCAGAAACTCGACTGAGAATTCGCCATTACATGCGGTTTAAACCGGTAATGCCCCAGCTTTCCGCCGGCGGGATCACCCAGGGCCTGGCAGACTTTACCACCGACCCAGGGAGGTAGGGAGGTGAGAGCCGTGAATCGCAGGCTTTCTGCAGGAGGCGAGATGTGGATGGGAGGGGAGAGACCAGAGAGGGTGTCGGGGGATGGACTGGGTGAAGCCTTAGAGGCAGGTAAAGCCGATGTTGGCACCCCAGCCTGAGAGCCCGCCCCAGGTGGTGGGGGAGTCTGGAGAATTTTGCATCCGATGCCCACCGGTTCCGCCTGTGAGGCAGGGCTTTGAAAGAGTGAGATTGTCCTCACAGGGCAAGCCTGGCAGAGATTGCCTCCAGGGTTGGCTGTGGGCTTGCTGCGGTAGGTTTGATGGGAGTTTGCTGAGCCCCGGGGGCCATCTCTACAGCTGAGCGAGGGTTCTCAGGGCTAGCAAGCCCCATGGGGAGTTAGTAGGGTCCTGGGTGGGGAGCCCTGGACACTGATGGTGGGTGCTGTGCTGTTTCTTTAACCCTTTCCCTGACTGGCCACCCTTGAACAACTTGATTTCCCTCTCCGGGCATCTTTTTTTTTTTTTTGCCAGCATCTTTCTCTAAAGACACAATAATGGGACCAAATAGTCACCTTGGTGGAGGGAGCTCGTTACTCCCAATTCTTCTCCCTCTTCCTTTCCTCCCCCTTCCCTCTGCTCTCCTCTTCCTGTCCAGCCTCCTCCCCCAGCATTTCCTGTGTAGGCTGCACTTCCTTCCCTGCACCAGACTGGAGTCCCTGAAGGCTTCCTGGAGGAAGTGTGTGCCCAGGGTTGCCAGGGCTATGGGCTTAGCCTGATTGGGGAAGGTTGTCAGTCGCCCCTCTCTCACCCCTCGGGAGGGTGACCAAGTCTTAAGCAACTGTAGGGTTTCAGTGCTCTGTGCATCTGTCCTGCAGACTCCATCCACAGGGAATGATGACGAGATTGGCAGAATGAGTGAGCGCTCAGTGCCCAGGGACTGGTTAGAATCTATACTGTGGGATGCAGAGCAGGGGTGTCTAGAAAGGCTTGCCAAATGGGGTGGGAAGTGAGAAAGCGATAGGATTTAGGAGAGCTTAGGGGAGTTTAGGAACACTGGAAGCAGAAGGTGGCTAGACTTGAGCTGTAGGAAGCTGGCTGTGTGGGAAGCGGGTCAGCCGGTAGTAGGGAAGCACAGGGTGGAGGGCAGGGCAGCTCGTAGCTGATCAGCATAGTCTTGACTGCCAGGCACACAGTCTGTAGGAGGCTACTGCAGAGTCGTCAGCAGGATGGTAATAGCATGGCCAGGAGAGTGCTGCTTTTTGAGGATGATTCGTAGTCCTGGGGTTTCAGGGCTGGAGTGGGGTTAGAGGACTAGAGGCAGGGCAGGAAGAGGAACTTCCTGGCTAGCAGGTGGGAAGAAAGTGATGATTTCTGTGCCTGAGATGAGGGCCTCCTGTTGCTGAGCAGAGAGCTGTGGAAGCAACGTGGGAACTCCGGCCTGCTCTGCAGCCAGGCTTGACTCCCTGTCTATCAGCCTTGCTCTCTGCATGTGGGAGCCCCTGTCCTCCTCCTGTCTTCGTGGCTGCTCCGTGAGGAACGGGTTTCTTGTAGTACTCGCTCTCACTTGTTAAAGCGTGTTTTCTTCTTTTATCACGAGTAGAGAACGAGAGAATGAGAGAGAGTGAACCAGGTACTCACTCCAGGGTCTTACCGTGCCGTGATCACCTGTGATCTCCCAGCCTTCCGGGATCATGGCTGTGCATGCGTGTGCCCAGCGTGTTTTTGTTTTTGTTTTTCTTTAAGAGGTTTTTGCTTTAGAGTGTGTGCAGAAAGAGAGAGACAGAGACAGTGACAGGGAAAGTGAGAAATTCCCAGGGGGATGGCCATACTGTAGTCCCTTCTCCATTCTCTTCCCAGAATCTTTGGCACGTACATGTGCCTGGCCTGAGTTTCAAGCCACTGGGTCGGGGGCTCGAACTGTGGTCAGCCATGTGGGAGTCCAGCGATGAAAGTGCTATGCCATCTGCTGGCCCCCGTAGACCATGGTTTCTCACTTCAGATCTCAGTTTCCACTGCACGGGGGACCAGGGCTCCTCAGGCACCTTTTTGTCCCTGGCAGGGGGCCAAGCCTGAAATTTTAAACCCCAGTGTCCTCCTCTGCCCACAGTCCGACTTTGGCTTCCCCTGGCTGTGACCTCCAGGAGACCCCTAGTTCTCCGCTACCTCCATTTCTGCTGTCCCATAAGCACCACCTTTCTGGGTCCTTCCTGGCCTCCGTCTCCTCCACTGCCATGCCACTTTACCCGAGTGTCACACCCCCGCGGCAGACCCCCAGCTCTGGATTCTGCAAGCAGGATTTGGAAAGCTCACCAGGGCAGTCTGGAATGGCATCGTGCAGAGCCTCCAGGCTCTGCGGTTCCTCCGTCACTTCTAGAAACACTTCCCCCATTCCGTTCTTTGGGAAGAGTGCCCCGAAGCTCTTTACTCAAAGAGAGGGTGGCAGAGGTATGGGGGAGGAGGAACCTCACCCGTGTTTTCCCAGTAGAAGGAGGGTCCTAGTCTGCTGCACCCCTCTGTGCTGTGATGCGACCCCTCTGAACATCAGGCACTTCTCTGCTGTACCTTCAGCCTCTCCTGCTAACGTCGGTACCTCTGCCCAGCTCCCAAATGCAGTGTGGTGTCCTGTCTGGGAACACCTTTCTACCCCCGTCTTCCTCAGGGGCCACCACGGGCCTGCGACTTTGCCCTGCCTCCGGCACGGCAGTAATGAAAGTACCGGGCAAGGCTGGAAGCCGAAAGTACCGGGCAAGGCTGGAAGCCACGTGGCGACTGTGGGTTCTGACCCTTGGCTTGGTTCATGCGTGGGCATCCAGGATCCTGAGGACATGGGGGCTAGGGTGGGGGATCGCCACCTGCTGACACCTCCCCTGTCCCTGTCATGCACAGTGTACTGTGCGTTCTCTGTCAGGAAACAAACAGAACGGACCTGGGACTTAGTTCTATAGCAAAAGGCGTCTATGGCTCTTATAAAGATAAAAAGAAACATTTTCGGGGATCAGTGGGTGGCGTGGTGGTTAAGGCACTGGAATTCCCACATGAGCTACCATGGTTCGAGTCCTAGACCTGGTAACTTGCTTTCTAACTCTCCCTCTCTCTGTCTTACTCTGGCAAAACTCATGTGAAATAAATAAATAAATCTTTTTTTAAAAAAAGAAAGAAAGGAACACTTTTGGGACCAGCAGATGGTGTAATGATTACGTCATGTAGTCAACCTTGGTTCAAGTCCCAGACCCAGCAGCTTAAAACTCATGCCTGGCGCGTGCGCCCAAAATCCCAAGAGGAGAATGGAGGAGAGGGGATTATAGCATGACCATTCTCCCCAGGGGAGGATTTCTCGCTTTCTGTCTCTGTCTCTCCAGTGAGAGCACATGCCCTATAGCAAAAATCTCTCTTTCCAAAAAAATAAAAAGAAAGAAAGAAAGAAACGTTTTAGGGCCAACAGGTGGCATGGAAGTTAAAGTGGCTGGCTGGCTGTTTAGTTTGAGTCCCAGACCTGTAGCTTGAAAATTAGACTGGCGCGCGGGTGCGCGCACGTGTGGGTGTGTGTGCGCCCCAAATCACAGAGGACACCAGAGGAGAGGGGATTGCGGTGTTGCCACATGCCCGGGGTGTGTACGTGTAATTTCTCCCCTCTCTCAGGTGAGTGCACACACTGTAGTTAAACTTAGAGAGAAAGAAGGAGAGAGCGTATGAGCTCGCTATGGAGGGACACCTGCTATTCCCGGCTTGGGGTGTGGTGCTTCCTGGCTGCCCCGACACTGCCTGCGCTTGTGTCCTCACGTACCACGTAGCGACGTTCGGGTCAACAGCAGACCACATCCGTGCTGGTGTTTCCGTAGGTGACACAGGTGGTGCCGCGCAGAGCCCCGGTGTGTGGCATGCCACATTCCCAGGTGTGTGAGCGTGTTATAACGCTTGCACGGTGACATCACCTGACAGTGTGCTGTTCAGAACACGTCCCTGTCTTACATAACGTGTGACTGAGGACTCAAAATTTAGCCCAGCGTTCGGAAGGCTAGTCTGCTCGACTTGTCCCTGTTCCCTCATATGTCCCTGATTTCCTGGCAGCTTGGCACCTGCCCTCCCACCTCCCAGAAGCCCTGACCTCCTTGTCGTCAAATCAGCCCACACCTGACTGCTCCCCGAAAGTGGAAAAGGTGGACTTAGCTGACGTGTCGTTAAAAAGATTGGGATCTGTACTCACTGACGTGAAAAATGTTCGTGAGATATTACTGAGTGGAAAAAAACAGGTTCTAAAACAGCATGCACAGGGCCAGCCCCATAGCCTAGCAGTTAAGAGAGCTGGGTCCCACATGTCTGACAGTGGTTTGAATCCTGGATCAGCAGTTTGAAAAGTGAGCTGTGTGCACGTGTGTGTGGCCTACCAGGGCCCTGATGGGATGGAGCAGTGGAGGAGGAAGAGCGGTGGTGTGATGGCACCCAGTGTGGGATGCTTTTTCTGGCAAGTGCATGTGCCTTCTGGCAATAAAATAAAACAAAATACCTTTGAGGTTTTTTCTTTCTTTTTTTCTTTTTTTTTTTTTTTTTTGTTTTTTTTTCCTTTGT
>NW_006201156.1:442174-464863 GCF_000334495.1 Tupaia belangeri chinensis
AAAAAAAAACCTTTGAGGTTTTTTCTTTTTTTTTTTTTTTTTTTTTTTTTTTTTTAGTTTTTTTTCCATAGGGCTTGTACACTTGCTGGAGAAACACAGAGAGACGGAAAATGAGAAATCACCCCCGGGGGGATGGCCACTCGGCAATCCCTTCTCCTCCATTCTCCTCTTGGGATTTTGGTCATGCACACACAGGTGCCTGGCGTGAGTTTCAAGCTGCCGGCTCCAGGACTTGAACCACAGTCATCCGTGTGGGAGTCCAGCACATCACCTGCTGGCCCCTTCAGCCCTAAGTTTGTCCTTTCTTCCCTCCGTCTCCTTTGAGCTTCCTCCTCACTCTGCCTCCCTGATCCTTGACTGTGCCATGCTGTACTCCCACACCTGCTGCCTGGACTAGCTCCCTGGCCAGCTCCTATTCATCCTTCGGGGTTCAGCACCAATGCTGCCTCCTCTATGAAGCCCTCCCTGGCTCCTCCAAGGCGGTTCAGGCCACAGCTTTGTCATGTCTGCTCTCCCACAGCACTTGGGCTACATTGTCATCTGACTGGGGAGGGCCCTCTGCTTATCTCCTCTCTGTTCCCCGCTTGTCACCTGTAGCACAGGAAGTCAAAGGCCACTCAGGCTCTCCCGCACTCCCTCCCAGGGCCTCACACTTGCCGTGTCGGTATGCATTGTTCTCCCTCCACCTGTTAGGATCGAAGTGCACCCAGCTCCTTGCACTGCACCCCGCCCTCCCGCTGCAGGGACTGTCTCTGCACTTAACCTGTGTCTGCTGTCACTGCAGCTGCTCTCTGCATCCTTCGCAGCCCTGGCTGTTTCCATCTTAAACACCCCCAGCCGGAACCCTCCCTGCACCCTGTATCCCACCCAGGCAGTCCCCTATGTCTAGTCTCCCTGGCCGGACTTCAGAGAGCTGCCTACACCCGCTTACAGTTTACCTGCTCACTGTAACCTGCCTGCTTGCCCCACCTCACGCACGGGTGGTCAGAGGCGCCTTTCAGTCCAGCCCTTTTCCAGGGGTGCCGTTGGCCGTGTGGGGCCAGCTGGACCTCTTGGGGCGTGCCGTCACGTCCTCTGTTCTCCACTCCCGCTGTGGCGACTCCACGCTCTCCTGCTTTCCTTCTTCCTCGCCAGCGCCTCCACTTCTGCTTGACTCCGTCCCCTCTGACCGTCAGTGGGCAGCACAATCGCTGGACTCATATCCAAAAGAGGTCCCAGGTTCTATCCGCTCTAAGCTGAATATTTTAATATTTCCGAAAACATTTCAATGTTTGGGTCTTAAAATTTCTGGCATGGGACCAGCAAGTGGCATGGTGGTTAAGGCACTGGATTCCCATATGGCCAACTGCGGTTCGAGTCCCAGACCTGGCAGCTTGCTTTCTCTCTTTCTCTCTGGTGAGTGTACTTACCCTATAGCAAATTTTAAAAATAGGAATAATAAATAAAATAATTATTTTTGAAATTTTCTGGCATCTTACAATGACAAATTGCCAGTGTTTTTTCTTTTGGTAAGTAACAATCTATCCCAACCAGCAGATGACATAATGGTTACGTTGCTGGACTCCCACGTAATTGACTGCGGCTCAAGTCCCGGACCCAAAAGCTTAAAACTCACACCAGGCATGTGTGCGTGCATGCCCAAGATCCTAAGAGGAGAATAGAGGAGAAGGGATTGCAGCATGGCCATCCCTCCTGGGGTGATTTCTCACTTCTCTGTTTCTCTGGCAAGCACACTATCTTAAAATGGACGGTGTTGGGGCCAACATGTGGCGTGGTGGTTGGGGCGCTGGGTTTGAGAACACCACGCAGTAACAGCGGCCCGCCCACACTCAGGGCCGCCTTCCTGCCGTTCTGCCCTCCGGGAAGACCTTCCCAGAACATGGAGCACTGTGACCCAGAGTTCCTTGGACTGATTCGTTTTCCTGTGTGATGGTGTTGTCAGTGTAACGGACAGTTAGCTTCATTTGTCTCTGTTTGTTTCCATTTTAGTCTGCTCTTCTTTCTGGTTTAAGTTTTTCAAACATGTAAGTCCTTATTTGCGTTAAAGTGTATCAAAAGCTCATCTAGAGAGGTCTTTGTATTCAGCCTAGCCCCCCATCACGTGGGGACTGCATCATCAATTTCTGGTTTATTCTAACTGTGGTTTCCTTTTTTCTTTTTTCCCCCTAAGTAAGCAAATTCCTGTGTGTGTTCTTACTTCCCTTCCTTACATAAGGGGTGGGATCTATGCTCTGCTGTACTTTGTGCTTCTTAATACACCCTGGAACTCATCCACAGCATTCCATAGAGCGCACCCTCACTCCTCTGTGCTTCTGTAACACCCTGTGGTATGGCGTGCCTGCTTTACGATAAACAGTCACGTGGCAGTCGCTGTTGGGAATAGCATGGCATTGAATCGTGTACATGTAGTTTCTTATTTGTGGGTAGATGCCTACAAGTAGGCTTGTTGGGTCAAAAGGAAAACTTTTTTTTAAGAATTATTTTATTTTATTTTAATTATTCATTCATTTATTTTTTACTTTGACCAGAAGGACACACACACACACACACACACACACACACACACACACACAAAAAAGAGAGAGAGAGAGAGAGAAAGTGAGAAAGCAAGCCACCAGGTCCAGGACTTGAACCGTGGTCAGCCATGTGGGAGGGTCCAGCACCTTGACCACCATGCCACCTGCTGGTCCCCAGGAAAACTTATTTTTATTCTCCTCTCCTTTAAAAAAAAAAAAAACATACAAGGCCAGCAGGTGGCATGGCAAAGACTCCGGGTCCCACATGCCTATTCTGCAGTGTGAGTTCTGGACCTGGTGGCTCGAGAAACATGCCAGGCACATGTGCATGTGTGCGTGCCCAAAACCCTGGGAGAAGGGATCCTGCGTGGCACCCCTGGGGGTGACATCTCACTTTCCCTCTCTCCCTCTCCCTCTCTGGGAAGCACGTGTGCCCTAAGGCAAAACCAAACAAAAACAGTATAGCAAAACCGGGGCTGGCTAGTGGGTGGTCAGGGCAGCTGATTCCACGTGACTGACTGCCGGTTTAAGCCCTAGACCTAGCGGCTTGAAAAGCATACCAGGCATGTGTGTGTAAGTGTGCCTCGAATCCTGGCAGGAAGGAGAATGGAGAAGAAGGGATTGCAGTGTAGCCATCCCTTATGGGGGTGCTTTCTAGTTCTCCCTCTCTTTATCTCTCTCCAGTGAATGCACACACTCTGTCAAATTAAAAAAAAAAAAAAAAAAGAGGGGCTGGCAGGTGGTGTGGTGGTTGGGGCACCAGACGCTCATATGGCTGACCACAGTTCAAGTCCCAGACCTGGTGGCTTGCTTTCTCACTTTCCCCCCCTCTGTTTCTCTCTGATCAACTTAGGGGGGGAAAAGAATAGTAACGATGATGAATAAAATTAAATAGAAATTTTTTTAGATGTTTTTGCTATAGGGTGCGTGCGCTCACCAGAAAGACAGAGAGAGACAAACAGAAAGCGAGAAATCACCCCCCAGGGATGGCCATGCTGCAATCCCTTCTCCTCCATTCTCCTCTCAGGATCTTGGGCACACACGCACACGCGCCCAGCGTGAGTTTAAGCCACCAGGTCCAGGACTCCATCCACAATCAACTACATGGAAATTGAGCGACATAGCCATTTTACCAACTGCTGGCCCAAGTAAAATAATTATTTTAAAAATGAATTTTAAAGAAAGATAACCTATTGTGTAGACCAGTCTACATTTTGCATTTTTCAACTACTAGGCATTGTGGAAATTGTCCCTCCTCTCTGTACAAATAGAACTCCCTCTTTATTTTTTTAGAATTATTTATTTAATTTTATTTATTCATTCATTATTTTAATTTGACCAGAGAGAGAGGGAAAGTGAGAAAACAAGCCACCAGGTCTGGGACTCGAACCATGGTCAACCATGTGGGAATGTCCACCACCTTCACCACCATGCTGTCTGCTGGCCCCCCCCCCTTGTTTTTAAAAAATAAAATTTAACAGTTACAGAGCATTTTAAAAAATAACTACCGAGGGACCAGCCGATGGTGTAATGGTTATGTTACTGGACTCCCACACAATCAACCACGGTTTGAGTCCTGGGCTTGGCGGCTTAACACTCGCACTGGGGGTGCCAGCAGGTGGCATGATGGTTAAGGGCGCTGGATGGTCCCAGACCTGGTGACTTGCTTTCTCACTTTCTCTCTCTCTCTCTTTCACTCTGTCCCTCTCTAGCCAAATTAAACTAAATAAATACATGTAAGTGAAAGAATTCTTTAAAAAACAAAAAACAAACTCACACTGGGCACATGTGAGTGTGTGCCCAAAATCCTGAAAGGAGACTGGAGGAGTAGGGATTGCAGCGTGGCTATCGCTCCTGAGGGGTGATTTCCCGTTTTCTGTCTCTGTTTCTCCAGTGAGCTCAGGTGCTCTGTAGCAAAATATCTCTCTTTAGAAAACAAACAAACGAACAAAAACTGCCGAGCAGATCACCGTGTGGCCACACTATGTATTTAGCCATTCCCCTGCTGGTGGGCTCGTCCCTTGTCATTCTAGTGCCACAGGTAATGCAATCACGGGTGGTATCATTTCATGACTGTCTCTGACATACCGATCTTTTCTGTTCTGTGGTAGATGTTATTAGGTTTTCATGCCTGTAATTTTTTATTTTAGAATTATTTTATTTAACTTTATTAATTCACTTACTTATTTTAATTTGACCAGAGAGAGAGAAAAAGTGAGAAGACAAGCTGCCAGGTTCAGGACTCAAACTACAGTTAGCCACGTGGGGGTCCAGTGCCCTGAACCACCACGCCATCTGCTGGCCCCTCACGTCTGTATTTAATTCCATATCATAAGAAGGCCACAAAAGATTGTTTTAGCAGTTTGCTAGAGGGCACACCCACTTGCTGAAGACAGAGAAGGTGAGAAAGCACCACCAGGGGGCAGCCATGCCACAGACCCTTATCCTCCATTTTCCTCTTGGGATTTTGGCCAGGCCGGGCCCCACATGCACCAGGCATGTCTCTCGAGCTGCCGGAGCTGGGGCTTGAACCTCACACTAGGCCATGTGGGATCCAGCCACCTTAACCACTACACCTGATTGGCCCGGGCCAAAAAAGATTTTAATTGCCCAGACTTTTTTTTTTTTTTTAATTATTTATTTAATTTTATTTATTCATTCATTTAATTTTAATTTGACCAGAGAGAGATAGAGAGAGAGGGAAAGTGAGAAAGCAAGCTATCCGGTGTGGGACTCAAACCGTGGTTGGGAGTGTCCAGCACCTTAACCCCCATGCCACCTGCTGGTGCCAATTGCGCAACGTTTTAAGTGAATCAAGAAAATTTGACTAGGGAACCAGCAGTTAGTGTAATGGTTATGTCGAACGCGGTTCACGTCCCGGACCCGGTGGCTTAAAACTCACCCCGGGCGCGTGTGCGTGCGTGCCCAAGATCCCGAGAGGAGAATGGAGGAGAAGGGATTGCTGCGTGACCATCCCCCCTGGGGGGTGATTTCTCGTTTTCTGTCTCTATGTCTCTCTCTGTCTGTCTGGTGAGTGCACGCGCCCTATAGCAAAAATCTCTCCAAAAAAAAAAAAAAAAGAAAGAAAATTTGACTAAAATACTATGAGTGTTTTTTTGTCGTTGGTTTTCAATTTCCATGGGGTATGTGTGCTTGCCTGAGAGAGACGGAAAAGAGACAGAGAAAGCACCCCCTACAGGGATGGTCATGCTGCAGTCCCTTCCCCATCACTCCACCCTGCTGGGATTTGGGGTACACACCCACACATGGCATATTTTCCAAGCTGCCTGGGTGGGATTCGAACCATGGTTGGCCATGCAGGATCCAGCTCCCTTAAATACTTGGCCACGGGCTGGCCCTGCTCTTCAGGTCCTTGCTGCCTACTTAGGTCCTGTTCCCCTGACTCCCCAGGGAGTTAGAGCACCTCCCTACACTGTGGCCTGTTCTCTCAGCAGCCGTGTCCCCTCCCATGGCTCACTGCAGGCCCTGACCTGTCTCACGCACAGGGCAGTGACCACGGCCGTCTTGCCCGGGTTCTCTCCAGGCCCGGTACGTGAGCAGATGGCCGAGGGCCAAAGTAGGAGGCTGGGGAGCCAGCCTGTGCATGAGGCCGGGCCTCAGCCTGTGCTTAGGGTCAGGGAGGAGAATGTCCTCTTTTAGTCGTCTCTGGGCCCTCAAGCCTTTGGCTTTCCCCTGCATGGGGCTGGGGGAGCGGAGTGGGTGCCCTCCCAGCTTCCTTTCCCACTGTCCCAGTCTGCTACCGTGTTGCTAATGGAAATAGCCGAGACTGGGTGATTTATAAGAATAGAGGTTTGTTCACTCAGATCAGAGGCCCAAGGTCCAGGGGCGAATCTGGGCGGTGGGCGGGGTCCTGCTCACATCGCGAGGCTGAGAGCGCAGCAGAGCGCTGTCTGCAAGTCTCTGTGGTCACTTCCTTCCCTCACAGCCCACCAGAGCCGCTCACAGGGTCCCCACCCTGGTCACGGACTCCCGAGACCCCGTGTGTCGGCACCGTGAGGGCGCTGCGTTTCCTCAGTATCTCCGTATGAATCTCAGCCTGTGAACTTTGGGGGCATGAGCACAGCGCCCCTGGGATGGGGTTTTCTGAGAGCCCCTGTGCACTGAGTCGGAGGGCAGGTGAAGCTGGAAGGATGTGGGTAGAACGGTGGCTCCAGTGGCTCTGAGGCAGGGGCTGCCCTGTGTGGTGGGTCCCACTGGGGTGCGTCAGCCGGCCTGCCTGGGGCACTGACTGGCGCCCTTCCCTGGCTTTCCTTCCAGTTCAGGACAGACAGGCGTGAGCGGGCTGCTGGGCCAGCTGGTGCCATCATGGCGGGTAAGGAGAGCAGCGGGCCGGGGTGGGGCACGAAGCGAGCACCGGGCGGGGCCCTCGTCCTTGTCCCCTTCCCCCTACTTACCTTTGCTGGTCAGGTTTTTTTCTGACCATCCTTGGTTTCGTTTTTTTATTTGCTCGAGGGCGCATGCACTTACCAGAGGAGCGAAGGAAAGTGAGAAAGTCCCCTGGGAGGATGGCCCCGCACAGTCCCTTCTCCCCCGTCCTCCTTTTGGGATTTGGGGCACGCACGCACACGTGCTCACATGCCTTCCAAGCTCCTGGGTCTGGGACTCGAACTGTACAGTTGAGCATGTGGGATCCAGCCGCTTTAATCACCATGCCACTCTCTGGCCCATGTTGATGGTTTTGATCTTCTGAGCTTTGGGGCCGCAGGGGTGGCTGGGTGGGGACACCGAAGTGACCAGAGGCCACAGGGGAAGAGGGTGCAGCCCAGCCCGGGAGTGGGTGGGCGTACTGGGTTGTTGGGGCCAGGCTCGCTGAGGTGACGCCCACGATGTCCTCGCCCACAGAGAAGGCGAACAACTTCCCTCCGCTGCCCAAATTCATCCCGCTGAAGCCGTGCTTCTACCAGGACTTCGAGGCCGACATCCCTCCGCAGCATCTCAGCATGACCAAGCGCCTCTACTACCTCTGGATGCGTGAGTGCCGCGGGGTGTGGGCGGTGTGGAGGGGCGAGCCAGGCAGGCCCCCGAGGCCTCACGGGCAGCATCTCCGGCCCCGTAAGTCTTTCCCGGCTGGGCCTCAGTTTCCCCGCCCCGTCCCGTCCGCAGAGCATCGGATGCAGGTCTGTTCTGCACTGGGGCTTTTCTTCTGGCTTCCCTTCCCCATTCCCACGGGATGGCTTCCCCGGAGCTTCTGGTGACTGCCAAGGCCTCAGGATTATGGATTTGCAGAGGACTTTCTCCCGCGAAGCCTCAGTTTCCTTGTGTTCTCTGGAAGACTGCAGGGAGCATCCAGCAGGAGTCGGGAGGTGTGGGGCCCCTTCCTGAGCAGCAGCTCCTGGTCTGCAGGCGAGGTGCTCGGGGGTGGGGGCATGGCTGTGAGCCCAGGGTGTGGGCTCTGTGCTGCTTAGAGTCTGGAGGTTGGAGGTTTTGAGGGGAAGGTTAAAGGCCCCTCGTGCTGAGAGTCTGGCAGGGTAGAGGGAAGGTGTCATCCTGGGAGGATGAGCTTGTCTGTGCCCAGGCTGGCAGAGGCACCTCTTAGGCCTATGAGGGGAGGCCGGCTGTCCTATGGAGACAGCAGGGTCTGGCGTCTGCCACTTGTGCCAGGGCCTCGAGTCGGGCCTGCACGTAGCTGCTTACCTGCAGAGAGGCCCACCTGGGGTAGAGAATGCTGCCTTGCCGGGGCAGTGGCGTGTGCCTGCAGTCCCTGCTACCTGGGAGGCTGAGGCAGGAGGGTCATGAGTTCAAGGCCAGCCTGGGTAACATAGCGACCCCCTGCTTTCAGAATGGGGAAGAATGCCGTGTTTGCAGGAGACCCTTTATGGCACGACAGAAAGAGGTTGGGATCTGACTGAGTTTGACGCCCCGGCTTGGTCTTTGGGCAGAGAAGGGATCTCTCCCCACATAGCAAGAGAGAGGGTGGGTTGGTCTGTAGATGCTGGGAAGGAAATGAGGCCGTCACCTTGCCTTTGATGGCTTCTGTTTTTTTCCCTCAGACAGGATGCCTGATGGGTTGGGAGCTTTGGAGAAATGTGGGGGTCATTCTCCAGAGAACCTGGCCTTTGGGATTTCTAGCCCCTGCATGGGGTCCGTGTGGGGTTGAGGCACTGGGCTTGTCTCGTCTCCCCAGCACCATTCGGCTCAGGTACAGGGGGGAGATGTGTTACCCAGAAGACAGGGCCGGGCGGGACATCAGCACCATTTGGCTCAGGTACAGGGGGGAGATGTTACCCAGAAGACAGGGCCGGGCGGGACATCCGGAAATGAGTGCACGCAATTAAGGAATCGAAGCTGCGAGGGAGAGAGGTGACGATAGACAGAGGCTGGTGGCTAGAGAAAGAGTGGGCCTGTCCCTGGGCGTCCGTCTGCTCCACGGAGGGGGTAGGTTCACAGCAGCAGGAGCAGCAGGGCACGGGAGCTGGGGAGGAGAGGTGCTGGTGGGTGTGCTATGTCCTTTCTGTGTAAAGAGCAAATAAAATCAGTGAGAACGTCAAGGCTCCAGGAATTGGTGGCCATGAATAGAGGTGGAGGAGGTCACGTCCACCTTCACCGTGAGGGCCCCGAGACGGGTGTACCTGAGCAGGTGATGGGGCTGTCAGGCAGGCCAGACTTGGGGAGCATTCTGTGTAGCCACGGGCTCCAGGAACTCTGCTCCAGGAAGATCTGCAGAAGCGGATTTACGCGCTATAAATACTTCCTAAGCCCTCGCTGGGGGCCTGCCAGGTGCTTTACTCCCAAGGAAACGTCTGTAACCCCAAGGTGCTTAAGGCTTCTATTCGGACGGCACGGATACCTTGCCTGACTGTCGGAGGCCAGGACCGAGCCCCCTTCCTCTGTTGACTCAGCAGGTCCACGTGGACTCAGCCTAGGGACCGAGGAAGGGCGCGTCCTCGCGGAAGCAGACCCACACGCGTGCTGGCGCCAGCATCTGTTTTCTTACCTGTGAAAAGGGAGGCCTTTGAGGTCCCTGTGGCTGTGTCAGCAGTGCCGTGACTCTAGGCTCAGCTCGATGATGTGGGGACAGAGGAGGGGCGTCGGGGACGGCTTCTGAGGGCTCCTCATCTGGTCGACAGGCCAGGATTTGTGGTGGGAGTGAGAGTAGCCCACGTCTACAGAGTTCAGAAGGAAACAGGAAGTCTACAGTAGTGAAAGAAGGGCTTCTTGGAGGAGGTGACTGGACAGTTGTCTAGGGAATTGATCAGGAGAGACAGAGATGCCAGCCGCCGGAGCCGGCCCCATTCGAGTGCAGATGGTACGATGGCTTTCAGAGCTGTCTCCACAAGGACTTCCGCTTTTCCCGTTCTGTGCCCTACCTTGCAAGAGAGGATATAAGAAGGGAGTTTCCTGTGCCGCGAGCTTGGGATTGCTGTGGGTCTCAGGGCCAGGGACTGAGGCCATTCTGAGAGGAGGAGAGCGTTTCCACCACCCTGAGGCTCTGGGGTCCTTCCTAGCGCTTTGCTGGGCAGAAGCTCTGGGTTCCCGCTCCGGAGGCCCTTCGCGCTCTGGATGTCTCACGTCCCCCGGAGTGGGTGTGGGGAGGGTCTGAGCTCCAGCTTTCTCTCTTACCATCTGTACTTCTGTGTGTGTCTTATGTGTCTCGTGTATGTGTTTGATATGGTGGTGGGTGTGGATCCGTGAACGTGGTCTGTGCGTGCGTCTGCACCTTCCTGCCGCTGCGTGCTGTACCGTTTGACCGCGGGGCTGTGCCGAGGTCCTGGTGTGTGTGTCTCTGTGTCTGGGTGCTCGCGTGCCTGTGCGTGAACGTGCTCCTGGGTCTGCAGTGAACAGCGTCACGCTGGCCGTGAACCTGGTGGGCTGTCTCGCGTGGCTGATCGGAGGCGGGGGAGCCACGAACTTTGGCCTGGCCTTTCTCTGGCTCATCCTCTTCACACCCTGCTCCTACGTCTGCTGGTTTCGGCCCATTTACAAGGCCTTCAAGTAAGTGGTGGGAGCCGACCAGCTCCTGGCCCTGTCGCTGCCCACTCCTGTCTCTGTTCTGCCACTCCCCAAACTCACTGTCCCTTGGTTGGCTCAGATTGCCAGGAGGGGCTGACCGGGGCGCTCCAGGCTGGGGTGAGACAACTGAGCATAAAGACTTCCCTCTTCATCCCTTCGCTCCTCGCTCTACCTGGGTCGGGGTGGGGGCGGGGGGGCAACACGGAGCCCTGGCCTGGTTTTGCCTTCTGCCCTCCTCTGCTCTAAGTGGAGCTCCCTGTCCTCGGACCCGGGGGCAAGCTGGCTGGGTGCTAAGACCATGTATCCACGTGCTGGTGGAAATAGCCACCCACGAACCACTGACCATGTTCTGGTGTCACTCAGTTCTGTGCCCAAGGGAGAGCACGCGTTCGTGGGTTAGCATGCGAACGGGCTGCCTTGGTGCCGACGGGTATCTCCCTGGTGCCAAATGGGGTTTTCCATCTTTGTGCCAACGGCATCATTTACCCCTGAACCTACAAGGCCATCTGTCCTGGTGCCAGCAGAGTAGCCACCTCGATGCGGATGGGGCCTTGGCCCTCTTTGCCTGTTGGACCATCCACGTAGGTGCCAGCTAGCTACTGTGCCAGCGGAGTGTCCCTCCTAGTGCCAGTGGGACTAAGCCCGTGGGAACAGTGGCCTAGCTGTCTGGGGCCGGTGGTCTGTTTATCTCTGCCACATGATGATGGGCCAGGCTTCCAGGTCCCAGGGACAGTCCCTTCCAGGAGGTCCCCTCCTGTGTAGTGTTGCACCTGCAGGCCAAACACAGTGACTCCCGCAAAGATCTATGGGTGAACGCCGTCCCAGTTAAGGGATGACTGCTGTCCATCCTGCGCTCACTCGAACTGTGACGGGCGTGGGGGCCCCGCCATCTGCCCGGGTAACGGGGGCGTCCTCTCTGCCACAGGACGGACAGCTCCTTCAGCTTCATGGCGTTCTTCTTCACCTTCATGGCCCAGCTGGTCATCAGCATCATCCAGGCTGTGGGCATCCCAGGCTGGGGCGTCTGGTAAGAGGCAGGGTCGGCCCGGGCTGGCTGCAGGGCCTCTCTGTCTGCGGGGCTGCCCAGCCTGGGGGAACCGTGAGCAGCCGGTTATCGCAAGAGTGGGAGGATTTGGACAACCGCTGCCATAGTGCCAGAGGGGACGAGCCTAGCAGTGGCTTCGGGGCGCTCAGGGTGTTGGCATTGTGGGAAGGCCTGGAGAAAGAGCTTCTCTCCTGAGTCGCGGGGAAGGGTCTTCCAAGCCACCGACACAGGCCTTCTGGGTCTCAGTAAGAGGGTCCGTCTATCTAGTGACAAGGTTCCATGCGACAGGCCCTTGCCCGGGGGTGGCTCCAGGGCCCCCTCCCTGGCCACACAGCCTGCAGCCGGCCTCTTCCTGCAGCGGCTGGATCGCCACCATCTCTTTCTTCGGGACTAACGTGGGCTCCGCTGTGGTGATGCTCATCCCCACGGTCATGTTCACGGTCATGGCCGTCTTCTCCTTCATCGCCCTCAGCATGGTACGTGCTGCCTCCAGGGTGAGAGGGTGACTCTGGGGAGGGACTGATCTGACACGACCTCTCCTCCGAGGTACAAGAGGCCCTAGAGGCCTTCCGGGGACACGTGCGAACTGCCCACTGCATTTCCCACCAGTGCCCGGGCATGCGTGTGGGGGCAGGGCTTTTCTTGCCGATGGGCCGCGCTTGTTCTCTGACGGGCCGCCCCTTCCCTCGGTTGTGTGCCTTCTTCTCTGCCAGGTTCATAAGTTCTACCGGGGCAGCGGAGGGAGCTTCAGCAAAGCTCAGGAGGAGTGGACCACCGGGGCCTGGAAGAACCCACACGTGCAGCAGGCGGCCCAGAACGCAGCCATGGGCGCGGCCCAGGGGGCCATGAACCAGCCGCAGACTCAGTATTCCGCCACCCCCAACTACACATACTCCAACGAGATGTGAGCCAGCCACGCCCAGCGGAGGGCTGCCGGCCAGGGGACAGGGCTCAAGCCACATCGTGTGTTGTGGTGACCAAGCAGGGTTCCCTCTTCCCTTCTCTCCTCGTCCCCACTTTGTACAAAGAACCAGAGTTATATATATATGTATGTATGTATGTATGTATGTATGTATGTATATGTCTATGTCTGTCCCCGCCTGCCCCTGCCTTTGGAGTCTGCTCCTGGCCCTCAGAGCCGTGGGCTGCACAGGGGCTATCCCACGCAGTGGTGGCTGTGCCCGTGTCCCCTTGTAAAATCGTGTGCAGTGGAGGTGTCTCGTGGTGCTAGATGTGTTTAGAACTAAACCAGCCCCTCTGCCCTCCAGCAGGCTGTTCCCTCTGACCCTGGCCCGGGGACCCCCGGGGGGGCATAGCAGAGATCACGGCCCCCTCCCTAGGGTTCAGAGCTGAAACCCTTCCCACTTGGGTCTTCCTGGGAAGCAGCTGTACTTAGCACCCATGGTGGGAGGGTGGGGTCAGGCAGGGGGTCCTCCTTTGTTCCTCTCATCTCCCCTCAACCTTGTCCCCTCGTTTCTTTCCTGCTGTCCCATTCCCTGTGCCATCCTGGCTTTTCCAGAGTCCCTCTTTCCCCGTGCAGCTTCTCTTTGTCGTCCTCCAGCCCGGGTACCCCAGTTGTGTCAACCTTAGCTAACTGGGCTCGGGTTCTCAGGTCTACCCTGGCTCCCGATGGAGGAAGCTGGGCCTGAGTCCCGCTGGGGGCTGGGTGAGGGACGGGCATGCAGAGGAGCAGCAGAGCCACCTGGGGGCCTGCTCGCAGGGGTGGGAGTGCTGAGAGCTGGGTCTGCAGAGGCAGGCTCCTCCTTTCCCTTCTCTGCCTTCTCCTCCCCTTGTCCCCAAAGCCTCCTCGAGCCCCACTCCGTGGCTCTCTGCCTCCTGACAGTACCCCTGCCGTATGTATGTATGTATGTATGTATGTATGTATATGTCTATGTCTGTCCCCGCCTGCCCCTGCCTTTGGAGTCTGCTCCTGGCCCTCAGAGCCGTGGGCTGCACAGGGGCTATCCCACGCAGTGGTGGCTGTGCCCGTGTCCCCTTGTAAAATCGTGTGCAGTGGAGGTGTCTCGTGGTGCTAGATGTGTTTAGAACTAAACCAGCCCCTCTGCCCTCCAGCAGGCTGTTCCCTCTGACCCTGGCCCGGGGACCCCCGGGGGGGCATAGCAGAGATCACGGCCCCCTCCCTAGGGTTCAGAGCTGAAACCCTTCCCACTTGGGTCTTCCTGGGAAGCAGCTGTACTTAGCACCCATGGTGGGAGGGTGGGGTCAGGCAGGGGGTCCTCCTTTGTTCCTCTCATCTCCCCTCAACCTTGTCCCCTCGTTTCTTTCCTGCTGTCCCATTCCCTGTGCCATCCTGGCTTTTCCAGAGTCCCTCTTTCCCCGTGCAGCTTCTCTTTGTCGTCCTCCAGCCCGGGTACCCCAGTTGTGTCAACCTTAGCTAACTGGGCTCGGGTTCTCAGGTCTACCCTGGCTCCCGATGGAGGAAGCTGGGCCTGAGTCCCGCTGGGGGCTGGGTGAGGGACGGGCATGCAGAGGAGCAGCAGAGCCACCTGGGGGCCTGCTCGCAGGGGTGGGAGTGCTGAGAGCTGGGTCTGCAGAGGCAGGCTCCTCCTTTCCCTTCTCTGCCTTCTCCTCCCCTTGTCCCCAAAGCCTCCTCGAGCCCCACTCCGTGGCTCTCTGCCTCCTGACAGTACCCCTGCCACTGTAACTGGATTCTGCAACTCTGACCCCACCGCCTGCCAGGTGGCATCTGCCCATGGGGGTGGGGGGTGGCATGGCCTGCCCCGAGAAGCGCGACTGTGTTGTGCAGGACAGGCCCAGCTAGAACAGAGGGCACCTAAATCATCCCTGGTCCCTGGGGAGGTCTGGCCGGCCCTGGCCACCAGGCTTTCTAGGATCTGAGTGACCACTGGGCTCCTGGGAGCTGTAGCTGTCTGGGTCTGGCAGAAGGGACTGCTCAGGGCTGATCCTAAAGGAAGGCCAGGGCCCGGCGACAGACGGGAGGTATGCTCTTTGTCACAGGTGGGTGTGGGCCCTGAGCAGAGAGGGCCCAGGAAGCAGCAGGCCCCATCCTGGCAGCAAGTGCTGATACAGTGGCCTGACGAGACTCCGGTTAGGAGGGCTGGGGTGGGCAGCCCTCTGCCTTTAGGTTTTGCTGCTTGGTGTGTTTTTTAAAATCAACACAACTTGCTCCCCTCTGCCTGCAGGACTGGTTCTTGGCCCTTTCTCACCCTTCCAGGAGAGCAGTTCCAGGCCCTGGGGCAGTTCTGTCCGAGCAGTGTGAGCACAGGGCTGGTGGCGGCTCCCACTCTAGCTGAGTCCTGGAGGGAGTGCATCCTCACCCAGTCGCCCATTTTCCACCACCCTCTTCCCAACAGAAGACTACCTGGGCTCTTTGGACCGAGAAACCAAGTCCCACTTGGCCACCCCGGGCTGGCTCCAGCTCGGAGCCCACTCTGAGCGCTGAACTCCAGATCCTTTCCCTGTAAGGGGAGCCAGGGGCTTCTGGAAAGTTCTCTTCCTAAGGGTCCTTAGGCTTGGCTCAGAAAGTATGAGGTTCTCTCCTCTACTGTTACCTGAAAGCAGTTGTTGTAGCCCCTGGCACCTAAAACGAGACCCCAGGTCTTGGCCCTTCCTCCCCTGCCCCGCCCCTACCCCTGCCCTCGGACTCCCTTTCCCTTCCTCTCTGGTAGCTCCAGGAAGCCGGGGTCCAGCCGCCAGCTGTATCCAGGAGCTGCGGGGTGCCATCTCATCAGTTTCCGGTCCTACTGGCCTGTCCTCTTTCCTGGCTCAGACATCTATGGCCTTGCCTGGCTCTGGGCTGGGGCAAGCCCGTGACCCGTGTGACCCGTGTATGGACCAGCCCATTCAGGCCCTGGGATGCTGCATCTCCAGGCAACCGTGCACTTTCCTGGGGCGGGAACGAGGATGAGAGTGGGGTCCCTGCTTGATGGTCTGGCCTGGGGTCAGAGTAGAGGAGGGCCCAGGTCAATTCTGGGGACCCTCAGGTCTGCAGCCAGCCGGTGATCTGCTCTAGCCTTCTCCTGGTGCCCTCTGCTCCTTGTTTCTGGGAGACAGACCAGTCCTCGAGGGCAGTTGATCTGCCTGAGCCAATGTGTCTGTCTGTGGGAACCGAGTGAACTAATAAAGGGGAACCTGTGGCCCTGTGCGTGCTGCTGTGTGGTGTGTCTTCATGTGGGCTTGGGCAGGATGGACTGGGTGGCTCTGTGGCCAATCATTCCCTGGGCCAAAAGGCAGCCTGGGCATTGCCACAGGGACCTCTTGCCTGGCAGGAGAAGGAAACAGGAGAGGGCTGGGTCTCAGGCGAGGGGGCTTGGCTGGTTCAGAGAGCTCACAGCAGGGTGGGTAGTGCACGGAGCCTCACTCAGCTCACGGAGGCCCTGCAGCAGGCTGAGCAGCCTCAGTGGACATGGGTGGGGGCCACTGGAGAAAGGAGGGCAGGAAGTGTAGCCACCATGCCGTCTACTTCCCTTCTCCTTGCTATGCCCTCCATCTGGAAGGCTGGCTGAGCTCCTGGCACCCTTAAGAGCCACCTCAAGTGACTCCTTTGAGAGCTTTCCTGCACAGCCTTCTTAGGCCCCTCCGCCATCTACTGAGGGGGCCTTACCCTGCCATTCTGTGTCCCTATGGGTCTCAAGAGCAGGAGTCCTGATTTACCGCTGTGTCCTATGCACCTAAAGCAGAAGAGACTTAGAAAATACTAAGTAACCAAATGGGACTAGCCTGTGGCGTGGTGATTAAGGTGGCCAGATCCCACATGGCCCACTGCAGAGTTCAGTCCTGGACCTGGCAGCCTGAAAATGCTGGGTGCCTGTGCGAGCGTGCCCAGGAAGCTTAGAGGGAGAAAAGAAGGGATTGCTGCTGGATAGCCATGGGCGAGCTCTCTGTCACTCCCCTGCTTCTCCCCGGGAGTGCACACGCGCTCTGGCAAAGTTAAAAAGGAAAACAAAATTGCTGAAATGGTGAGCAGCGAGTGTGTATGAGATGAGGAAGATGAGGTCTGACAACTAGGCCAGGCCCCAGAGAGACCCAAGAACAAGAGGAAGCCCAGGTTCACTCCGCACGTCTCCTCTACGCCCCAGCCGACTACAACTCCCAGAAGGCAAAGCACACTACAGCTCCCAGAAGGCTGCGCTGTCGCGCGGCCTACCCGGCACTCTCGCGAGACTCCGTGCCAGTCAGGATCAGCGGGACGACGGCCGAGATACCGCGATATTTGGGGGCTGCACCGAGTCGCGCCTGGCGCGGGTGAGCAGACGAACTGGGGTAGGAGGTCGGGTCCTCGCGGCCCGGTGTGTGGCGAGGTGAGAGTCGCTCTGCCGCGGCTGCGGGTCTGCGACGTGACTCCCTGCGTGTCCTTACCTCCCCCTATGTTCCCGTGAGGCTCTGCTCGGGGCCGCGTATGCGTGCGTCCTCACTTTCCTGCCGCCAGGAGCACTGGGGCCCCCGAGCCCAGGTGGGGGTTGCACCTGTGCGGCCCACCGCGCTCCTCTGCGTCCAGTGCCGTCGTGTGGTTTAATAGGCGGCCCTGCACTGTTCTCGGTGCTGCTACCTTAGAGCAGGTCCTGAACCTGCTTCCCAAACGGCGTGGGGCAGCCCGCGGTGCACACCGCGTTCTAGCAGCTGGTAAAATAGGAAGCGGAGCCCTGAGTTGTTGGAGTTACTCCTAGATTTGTCTGAAAGTGACAAGTGGCGTTTGAAAATTAGAGCAAGGCAACTTTGGTCAGGGGAGCGCGTCCTGCCATCCTTTGAGGTATTGGAAGCCGGCGGCAGAGCCACCCGCAGGTGGGGCATAGGTGGGCGTCTTGGAGCCTGGCGCCCACTTTGCTCCTAGTCACCTCCCTCTAGGAGCGTGCGTGCGTGCGTGCGTGCGTGCATATCCTAGCACTCGTGCAGCGTAGGGGAAGGAGTTCCTAAGGAGTTCAGGAGCAATGTCAAGCTGCCTGCCTCTGTCTCCAGAGCGAGAAGTCTGTTAGAATGCCCAGGCCTCAGCTCTCTGGAAGGGCCCTTCGCCTTTCCTAGGACCCTGGCAGATGGTGGGCCAAGGAACTCTCTTTAGTTTACCTTCAGGTTCTGGTGCAGGGTGACCCTTTGGAGGGCCACAGGTCGTTCTTGTTGCTGGGGCAGAGTGGAGTATGTGGACTGGTGGGACCGGGCTGTAGCAGATGCCGGGGCCAGTACTGAGGGGCATTGATGTACATGGTTCAGCTCCCTGCCCACCCCCCATATCCACACAGACACAGTTTGGTTCAACTTTGCCGGAGGCTCCAGCCCTTCACTTTTCCTGGTCTGGCTCAGCTTATACCCTGTGTGGGCTGGCTAACTCTGCTTCCGTTTTTAGCCCTGTTTCTATCTGACTTCTGCCCTTGCACATGGGGACTGGCATCCCAGAAACCCTTACTTAATTCCTGCCCTTACTTAAATGCATCAGAGGAGACAAACATACCACATACCACGCCTCTCTGCTCTAGCCGTTTTTCTGGCCGTGGCTTCACCTGCATAGCTGATACTCTGGGATCTAGAGGCTCCGTAGCCATGGCTTTCACCCCATTGCCTGCCTGCCTGCCAACTGTCTTTGCTCTTTGAGGTTCCTGCGCGTGCAGCAGAGCCCAGGCAGGTGAGGAGCTGCCTGTGGCCGCCCTCGCTCTGCAGGTTGGATAGCGGAACAGACTTGGTGGTTTGCAGTGCAATCCTCTAGGAGGGCAGACACAGGGTTCCTGCCAGTGTCACCTTCCCTGGGATTGTCCAGTTGACCTGATTTGACCTAGTCTCCAAACGTTGGTTAAACGATCAACTTTCTATTTCCTCGAGCATATTCCACGTACACCCTGCCTTCTTTTCTAGAAAGATAGTTAACCTTTGGTCTTTCGCAAAACTTTTTTGCAGGGGGGCTTTGCTATAGGGCATGTGCGCTTGCCAAAGAGCAGGAGAGAAGTCACCCTCTGCCCTGGGGAGATGACCACACCACACTCCCTTCTCCGTTCTTCTGTCTGAATTTTAGGCATGCATGCACATGTGCCTGGTGTGTTTTTCAAGCCACTGACTCAAACCACTCAGTCGGCCCTGTGGGAGGGATCCAGCTGTCTTACATGCCACCTGTGTCCCCCCCACCTTACCAAAGCGTGCTCAGCAGCTACGTAGTGTGTCTTGGGCTGTGCTCCCTGCTGGGAGGAAGCGGTTGAAGTCACCAGTATGATGGATTCCAGCCTGCTTAGCTGTATTCTGTGCCCTAGTCCCTAAGAACGGTGACAGTGTGATGAGGTTCAGGGGCTGCAGAGATGACATTCGCCTTCTGGTTTTGCAGGAGTTTCCCTGTTGGCAGGGGTGCAACAGGGTCCAGTTTTGAGATCTGGCAGGTAGATTTTCCTGGGGAACCAGGAATGTCCCTCCGTCACGCCCTGGCAATGCGTTCTGTGAAGCAGAACCTCGCCAGTGCCGCCAGCGCGCCCCAGCTCTGGACTCTGGACTAGCATGGCTCTGGCTGGGGCCCTGAAGTAGAGCAGAGATTGAGACTGCTGGCAGATGGAACTTCAGGGATCTTGCTCCTGGGAACCAGCCTGTGCTTAACCCCCGCTTAGAAGGGTCCAGGTAGAAGTGGGGTCATAGAGCCAGACATGGTCCTCAGCCCATATGGGTTGCCCAGTGATGCCCCAGGAGTCACAGGGCCTGGGACCCACAGATGACATAATGGTTATGTTGTTGGACTCCCATGTAGTCAAACGCAGTTCGAGTCCGGACCTGGAGGCTTTAAACTCATACCAGGTTCATGTGTGTGTGAGTGCCCAAGATCCTGGGAGGAGAATGGAGAAGGGATTGCAGCATGGCCATCCCCCCTAGGGGGTGATTTCTCCTTCTCTGTCTCTCTCTCTCTCTCTCCAGTGAGTGCATGCACCCTATAGCAAAAATCTCTCTTAGAAACAAACAAAAAAACCGGCCTGTGCATGGAGAGGAGGCCTCTGGGCACCCAGCCATGGGGAGCCGTTGCCGTGGGGAAGCCACTGGGCAGCTCATTTTACTTCCTTACTTGGGATCTGTCTGGGTTTCCCTCCCCTGCCGATCCTGCCCTTTGAGCACATCTTTCAGGACATGTGTCTGTTAAGAGAGCCCCATTAGGCACCAGCAGATGGCATAATGGCTATGTTGCTAGACTCCCATGTAGTTGACCACAGTTCGAGTCCTGGACCCAGTGACCTAAAACTCATGCCAGGTACCTATCCGTGTGTGCCCAAGATCCTGAGAGGAGAATGGAGGAGAAGGGATTGGAACATAGCCATCCCCCTTTGGTGGGGGAGGTGATTTCTTACTTCATGTCTCTGTCTCTGTCTTCCCATTGAGTGCACAAGCTCTAGTACAAAAACCTCTCAAAAAAAAAAAAAAGAGAGAGAGAGAGAGAGAAAGAGAGCCCCTTTAGCCTCGTCTTTCATGCCTCGGCGGAAGGTTTCTGCTGGAAGGAGCATCAGAGAGCACTCGGTCCTACCTCCACATGTTTCAGATGAAGACAGAAGGTCCACAGAGGGAACGGCCCTGTTCCCCGGTCACACGCCAGGTTAGGAGCACAACTATGACAGGACCTGCGACTGCTGAGTCCTGGGTCTTCTGTCCTCAGCCCCGCACCGCCCAGAGGGTCCCATCTGTTACTCAGCACGTGTTCGGGACTGCCTGAGCGTGGGCTGCTGGACATTGACTCGGTCACATTCAGGGAATTTGCTGCTGGAAAAGAGACGAGGAAGCGGGTGCAGATCGAGGCGCTGGCGACAGGAGGTGCACGCCAGACCAGGACCCATCTCAGCTTCACGTGTCACCCCCGTCTTCCGGAACACCTGCAGAGCCCCGGAGGGCAGGGCTGTCTGCCACAATTCCTTTGCCCAGTGCTCCGTGGATCAGTGCTCGGAGATTGTTTCTTGCCCAGCCTGCCAGGGCATAGGTCTTGGCGTGTCCACCGGGCACTTTACCGTGTGCATCACTTCTAGCGACATCTCAGAGCCAGAGGAAGGAGCCTACTGCAGTCCTGGGGCTGCCCCATCCCCCTTGAGCTCATCTCTGGGGAAAGGAATGGAGGCAACCTCTCAGCTCCCCGAGGCACCCAAGCCCCTTTGCAGCCTGGGGTTCCATCTCGCTGCCACTTCCTCCAGTCAGTCAGCCTGGCCCCTCCCACTGTCGCCGGTGTCAGCACTGTTTTCTTTTCTTCTTTCTTTTATTTTTTATTTTTTAGATTTTGTCATAGGACGCATGAGGGAGACAGAGAAAGTAAGAAATTGCCCCCCGGGGTGGGGGGTGGAATGACCATGCTGCAATCCCTTCTCCTCCATTCTGGTCTTGGGATTTTGTCCATGCACAGGTGCCTGGTGTGTCTTCCAAGCTGCCGGGTCCAGGACTCAAACCATGGAGCTGGCCATATGAGATCCAGCACCTTAGCCACCATATCACCTGTTGGCCCTCAGCATCATCCTAACAGTACCCCTTGCCCTGGCCCGTACCCCCAGTGCCACTCTGGCCTCCATCTGATCTGATCATGCGGCCTCCCCTGCTCCCCCGCCCTGTGTCACCCTCAGCCACACTGCTGAGCCCCTGCCTGTCCACAGCCGGCGGGACTCCTCGCCTTTGCACGATGGCTCCTCTTTTCAAAGCTGTTTCTTCCTTTCTCTGGAAAACATACCCATCATTAAGGACTCAACGTGCCTGCCGTCTCTTCTGTGACAGTCACCGGGCAGCCACGGCACTCCCCCCATCACATTGTACCTGGCCCACGTGTGGGGTGGGGTCTGCGCGCCCAGAGCTGGGCCTGCCTATCCCTGCAGCCTCGCCAGCTCCTGGTGTCAAGTCTAACGCAGGACGCGCGATACATGTCAGAGCGAGAACGAAGGGCCCTTTGTTCTTCTAGATCCCGGGTCCTGGCGGAGCGCTATGGAGCTCAGGCCTGGCGTGATCGCAGAGCGCGAAGCCTCCGGACCCCACATGGAACCGAGCGCCTCGTGTCCTGCTCCTGCACTCTCGGCCGGGAAGACGTTCCGCGTCCTCGTAGGGGTCACTGGGAGTGTCGCAGCCCTGAAGTTGCCTCTTCTGGTGTCCAGGCTTTTGGACATTCCCGGGGTGAGTATCCTCACAGACCAGCACAGCGGCTGCCAGCCTAGAGAGCTGCCCTCCCGGGGGGCAGGGGGGCACATGCACCGCCAGAGAGACAGACAGAGAAAGAGGAAGGAAGAAGCTCCCCCTCCTGCGGCAGGGTCCACTGCCACCCCTTCTCCGTTTCTCCTTCCTTTTGGGATGTGGGCACGTATGCACACGTGCCGGTGTGTTCGTCAGGCTCTGGGTCCAGGGCTCAGACCTGCGCAGTCAGCCATGTGGGACTCAGCTTCCCTAACTACCACCCCACCGGCCAGCCCGGGGCCCTCTGTTCCTCAGTCGTGTTGTGGAGATGCCGTGTGGGCTGGCATGGGGGGACAGGAGACAGGCGTACCAGGAGCACGGACAGCCCGAGGAGGGACAGAACAGACGTGTCGGGATTCCCGTACAGTGACCCATGAGGTCCCGTGGGGGCAGAGGGCCAGCTGCAGACATGCAGCAAGTTCTCAGCCCCCCTTCCCCCATCTTGTCCCCCATCTCCACTCTCACTCTGTCTTGGACTCTGCACCTCTGTTCTCCCTCCTCCTCAGATGCCGGAATTATACTGGTCGTAGGCACCAAAACCTTTTGGGCTCCCCAGTACTGGCAGCTCTGGCTTTGAACTGTGGCCCTTCTGGTGTTCAGAGATGCCCTAGAGGCCACCGTGTTGGAACGGGAAGCTCTAGCCCCTGACTGTGGCCAAACCACCCTGACTGGTCAGTTTTATGTATTGGGGTTCTGGTGCAGAAGTTTTGTTTTTGTTTTTGTTTTTTGAGAGATCTTTTGCGATAGGATACGTGCCCTCATCATAGAGACAGAGAGAGTCAGAGAGAGAGAGGAAGTGAAAAATCACTCCCCACAGGGGATGTCCACAGTGCAGTCCCTTTTCCTCCATTCTCCTCTTGGGGTTTTGGGCACACACACACACACGCGCGCGTGCCTGGCGTGAATTTTAAGACACCAGGTTCGGACTCAAATCGTGGTCAACTATGTAGGAATCTTGCGACGTAACCATTATACCGTCTGCGGGTCGCAGAAGGGTTTTTTTTTTTTTTTTTTTTTTTTTTTTTTTTTTTA